>NC_132886.1:5884435-6099435 GCF_030463535.1 Salminus brasiliensis
TACTTCAAACACACAGCTCAGTGTCTCACGGCTCAGCTCTGTTTTCTCGGGTTGTTTTTCTCTCGCTGTTTTTAGTCCGTTTTTTATTTTTTCCTTCTTTTCTTTTGTTTCCATCATGAAACGTGTAAACAGCGGAGTGCTCCTGGCAGCTCTGCTGCGCTGTGCTGTGGACAGAATTCAGATTAGAACCCCTCAGACAGAGAGGGAAAGGCGGAAGATGGTTCGGGAGCCGTCTGTCCTCATCGCCGTACTGCTTGATTATGATTCTTTAGGAATCAGTCAGGGTCGGTTCATTTCTGCTGAAGGCTATTTATAAACTGTAGAGACGGGGACTGACCGCGACATCCTGCTCTCCTCAAGATCAGTAATGATACTAATACGAGTTTAAAATATCAGTTTCAAACATCAGGCCAATTAAATATTTGTCAAACTTGATTCAGTGATTCTAAATTTGATTCCATGATTATGAACTTGATTTAGTGACTCATGACTTGGCTTTATGATTAAAAACTCTACTCACTGATTCTAAACTTGATTCCATGATTTGAAAGTATATTATATGATTTAGAAATTTGATTCAGTGATTCTTAACTTGGTTCCATGATTCAAAACTCCACTTTTTGACTCAAAACTTGACTCAATGATTCAAAACCAGATTATATGAATATAAACTTGATTCCATGATTTGAATCTCCACTCTCTGGTTCCAAATGTGATTCCATGCTTCTAAACTCGATATGATTCTAAAGTTGATTTAGTGATTCCTAACTTGGCTCCATGATTTAAAACTCCACTCCCTGATTCCAAATCTGATCCCATGATTCTGAATTTAATTCAGTGATTCTAAACTCAGTATGATTCTAAACTTGATTCCATGATTTGAAAGTAGATTATATGATTATAAACTTGATTCAGTGATTCACAACTTGACTCAATGATTCAGAACTTGATTATAAACTCAATTCAGTGATTCTAAACTTGACTCAATGATCCAAAACTTGATTATAAACTTGATTCATTTATTCTAAACTTGACTCAATGAGCCAAAACTTGATTATAAACTTGATTCATTTATTCTAAACTTGACTCAATGATCAAACTTGGTTATATAATTATAAACTTGATTTAGTGATTCATAACTTGGTTCCATGATTTGAAACTCCACTCTCTGACTCAAAACTTGACTCAATGATTCAAAACCAGATTATATGAATGTAAACTTGATTCCACTCTCTGGTTCCAAATCTGATTCTATGATTCTAAACTCGATATGATTCTAAAGTTGATTCAGTGATTCTTAACTTAATGCTATGATACTAAACTAGATTCAGTGATTCTAAATTTGATTCCAAACTTGATTCAGGAAGGGAGAACTTCTAAACTCCGGATGATTCGGATTCCTGCACTGTTTTGTGGTTTTCCTGCTGGGTCACACCTGGAGCATTCACCTCACCTGTTAAATTGGCAGTTTTGGGAGGTGTGTTACAGCAGGTGAATCATGTGAATCAGGTGAATCAGAACACTGTGCTGGACTCCTTTAGAAGATGGTTCATCTGTTTGTTCTCTGTTCGCCTCCTCCACATTTGGGTCAGTGTGTTCTCTTTATGGGACTTTATGGGCCAGTGTGTGTGTGTGTGTGTGTGTGGTTTATTTGAGGTGAGTCGATGCTGCATTATTGAGACCCTCTGAGTGAACCTGAGTGATGCAGGGGCTCTAATGGGGCTATTCTTGTCCTCCTCTCACGGCTGTGTGTTTTGGCCCCTGCAGGCTGCCATACGGAAGGAGCTGAATGATTACAAGAGCAACGAGATGGAAGTGCATGAATCCAGTCGCCATTTAACCAGGTGAGGAGCTTTACAGCGGCTCTGCGCTTCATCCTGAGCAGGATTAACACACGTGTGTGGAAAGCTGGAGCTGTTCGTGTTGAGGCCACGTGCTCATATTAGCCTCATCAGCTGCCAGTGTGGCTTCTTCACTGTGATGCAGGATTTAATCTGAATGAGGAGGGTGATGCTGACGAACAGCAGGCTCTGATTTTAATCTTTACAGAAGGTTCAACAACTAGAACATGAGAAAAAGGGCATTCATTCATTCATTCATTCATTTATGTCTTTATTTATGTCTTTATTTATTTATATATTTATTTATTTATTTACTTACTGATTGAACATTGTTTTGCAAGGGAAGCAGACTTTCCCATCACAATACTGAACACAATTCTCAGAGCACAGAGATTACCATTGCACACCTTTTCACATACATACAATTATATTTATTTTATTAATAAATAAATTATTTAATTATTTCTCGAACATTATCCCAAGAATATCCCAAAAAGGCTTAGTTTTTTTGTACCATAAATTATAGTAATTAATCATTTTAGCTACAAAAACAAATTTCTATTCATATTATTTAATTAATTGGATTAAATGACTAATTTTGTTTTATTAAAGTAAGCTAATTATATTTATTTTTAGATTCTTGTTCTCAGAAATTCAAAACACACAGGATTTAAAACCGTTTTTAATGTTTTTATAAGAATTATTGTATTATAGTTGATGATGGTTAATATATTTAATCCTATAATTAATTAAATTAATAGTATTAACATAAGTTTGACTTGTTCATTAACAGGGAAAAAAGAAAATTATATAAAACATATATATATAATATATATTTATATCATATTTTTATTACATATATATATATATACTATTAATTTAATTAATTATAGGATTAAATATATTTAAAATAATATAATAATAATAATTTATTACATAGAATAATAAATAGAATAATTTTCTATGTATAGAAATAATAATTTGTGTGCTGTTGCATACATTGCATTCATTTACTTTAGCTAGAAATAGATTTATACTTTTTTATATGTGTATGTATTGTTTGATTTTGTACATTTGAAATTTTTTTGTGTATTAAAATAAATAAATAATAAAAACTAAAATTTCACGTAACTGAAAATGATCAGTGATTAAAGGTTTGGTGCATATTTGAATATACTGTATGTCTGTATGCAGTACTGAGTGCTGACCGTGCAGCATCTGCTGTTTGTGTGCAGGTTTCACAGACCGTAGACCTCCACTGTCCGGAGTGCTCCAGCAGCACCTCCATCACTACCAACCACAAGTGCTGGTCAGTCAATGGTGCCCGAATCTACACAAAAAGCCAAGTCCTCGAGGGGGGAGGGGATTCAAAAAATGCCTTTTCCAAACTCCACACGACTCGGACGTTACCCTGACCTCCCTCCGCCAGCCTGGACACTTACAGTAGCAAAGCACCAACTGGGTACAATCCTGGGCTTTATTAGCGGGTTGGGGGTGGGGGGGTGGGGGGGTTGCTGCCATCTGTCCTTTGCCTCTCTTAGGCTCCACTTCCCATCACTTTAGGAGGAGGGGGTCCATAAAGGAACTGAAATGACCTCCACTGGAATTCACTTTTCACCACCGGCCCCTCTTTTCCATGGATTACACATGCGTCATCCCGAACCCACCGTCCATGCATTTCGTCTCAGACGGCCAGGAGGTGGCGCTCACGTCGCAGTCTGTCGTCGCCGCTGCCGCACAGCGTTTAGCTCAGATGGTCCGAGCTTCTTGAGCACTGTTCAATCAGAACGTCACTCCTGCAGCGCCCTCTGCTGGCATCTGTCGCTCATTGCCATCACAGAAATTCTCTCCAGAGCATCCAGACTGTACAGACTGTACAGAACAGAACCTCTGCAGCAAACTGTGAATCCCGGGAGAGGGGCTGGGGCGGACATTCAGCTTGTGCCCCCCACCGCCCCTCCACTCGACGTGTACATTGTGTTTATATTGAGTTATTAAATAGGATATTTTAACTGTGCGATCGCATTATTCTAATAATTCAAACAATGATGGAAACCTTTACTGAAACATGTGGAAGGGCTTTCGCTGGAGACGCTGGTCTGGAGGGGAGGTGGGTGTGAAAATCGTCTGTTTGGCTTTTTATTTGTATGTCTTTTTTTTTTTTTGTAATAATTGATCTGTGGCATTTTGTGTGTTTGTTTATTTATTTGTTTATTTTTTCTCTTTTCTTTTTTATTTTTAAAGATCACCCTCAGCCTCGCAGGCTGTTGGGAATCTAGCTCGACCCAAATCTCTCTCCAGAGCTGGGCTCGAAACCCAGGGATTTAAAAAATCTGAATTATTTATTACTGTTAATTTTTATGTACTATTTTTTTTATTTGTGGACAAACAACACTCTGGTCTCTGGTCTTTGGATTGCTCGTCTGTTTGTACTCCTGCGATCTAAGAGTTTCTAGAGTTATATAGGTGCACTGATACTTAACCCCCCTCCCCCCCTCCTGAACCCCATCTAGTGTTGATTTTGTTACTGCAGTTGGTCGGACTGAGCAATATATAATAGTCCAGTGGGCGACTATTATAATAAGGATATTGGGATTTTTTTGGGGGGGGGGTTGTTTTTTGTTTTTTGCCTCTGTGGCTTTTTAAATTTTTATTTATTTTAATATATATTTCTTTGCCTCTATGGCTACAGATATTTTTTTTCCTTTTTTTTAATTTTCCTGTGATCAGTCGTCCTTTTGAAGGTTGAGATGCTTTCTATGTTCCTTTTCTAACTATAACTATAATTTTGCAGTGATCTGCTGGCCAACAGGAGCTTTTATCTGAGACCTGAGGCTTTTTATCTCCAGTTAAAGACGGAACAGGACTCTTTAGTGGATGTTTTTGTTTGTTTGTTTGTTTGTTTGTTTTTCAGGGCATTCATTGTGGTGGTAGACCACCCTCTCACATGAACGGCTCTGCGCTACATGGCTTGTTTGTCAACACGCACAACTACACAGCATGAACAAGAATGTGAAAGTGAATGGCACATTTCCAACCAGCCCCGACCTTCTGTGTTTTTATTGTTATTATTATTATTATTATTATTATTATTATTATTATTAATACAGTTTTTTTATGAATTATTATTTTTTATCTTTTTCTCCAAAATGGTCAAACATGGCTGTACTCTGGGACAATATAATCTGCCGAGTTTCCTTTTTTCCCCTCAGTGTTCTGCTTTCTTCTCAGCCTGACGTTGCTGTGAAAAAATGTCACCCCCCCCTGTGTGCTCCAAAATCACCTGCCCTTAAAAAAAAGAAAATGCAGGTGATTTCAGGTGAAGAGGCCACGCCCTTGTTAAGCATATTAGCATGCATCGTTCATGGACTTTAACCAGGGATTCCACAAATCTTTCTATAAAAAAAGGTAAAATAAAATGCAGAAAAATGGTTGGGGGTGCTGTAGACGACGTGACTCGAGAGGTGAAGTGATGGGGTTAGTGATGATGTTTTATAAGCGAATATGCCATGATCATCTGCGGTGATCAGAAACGTGCAGACTGACGCCACCAGCCTTCCCCTTTGGATGAAAAGCAAGGAAACCGAATGGCTCAGGAAGTCGAACCCTGTACGTTTAGCAGCAGGGACTGTTTGCACACAGGCGACTGGAGTTGTGTCGTTAGGCTGTGGTCGACATCATGTCCATATTAGGAAGTTAGGAAGCTCAATCGACACTGAAACAGCTGAAAATAAACTAAGTGCTTTATGTTGTTTACCCAATTGAAAAGTATTGGCTGATAGATTTTAATAATAATAAAAATAATAAAGTAATAATAATAATAATAATAATATTTTGTAGCATAAGGGGGTTTCCCCCTTTGCTAAAATTAAGGAGACACAGCAAAAAAAAAAAAAAGATTTTGTTTATTTTGAATGATCACAGTTTAATATAATATGATTATTAGCTAAATATATAATAGATAAAGTCAATAAATACTTGGTTAAACATTGTGAAATATTTAACGTAATTTGAAATTTCCCTTAATTATTGTATTAAATTTTAGTATATAATTAATATAAAGTTTGTATATAAATTAAGTATATAATTTTAATGTATTCTATGAAAAATGTAATTGTACAAATATTTTATATTTTAGAATATTATATTGTGTATATAATATGAGACACTACCACCCCCCCCCCCAAAATAAATAAATAAAGAATAATAATAAAAAAATAAAAAACTCAGGAGACATTGGGACAAAAATAGACCAGTATTAATAAAAAGCATATACTTATTTTATCATAATTATTTAACATAAAAATTTTAAAAAATGATGGCAAATTTGTGAGTAAAGGGACTTAACCACTTATTGTAATTCTGGTTAGTGTTAAAATAATTAGTAAAGTGATCCCGTGTAAGCATATTTACTGTTAAAAATGGAAACACAGGACGTTTTTTTACTTTTTTATTAATTAATTATTATTATTATTTTTTTTTTTTTTCACATAATTCCCCTCGGCCTAGGTAAGGCTCTGTGTTCGTTTCCCCCAAAAAGTCTCTGGATGTAAATGTCGCTACATCTATGAAATGAGTATGAAATGTGCTCTCCTGCAGTTAAAGCAGCTTTAACCCCAAACACTGGACCGAGCTCACTGGTCTGTCTGGGGGCTTTGCTGAATTCACCAGTCTTGGTTGCATGAAGCAACGTTAGTATTCCAGGGAAAACGTACACAGGATTATTATTATTTTTTTAAGCAGCTTTCGGATTTCCCTGTAGAGAAAAACTTAGAGCCGAAGTTCCTAATATGGACGTGACTCCCACTACAGTAAGATACACAACTTAACAACAGGTCGGTACACTGTCTGGAAAAATGGGGCAGGTTAAGACGAGTGACTGTGAAAGTGGTGGTGTACATATTATAATATATATTCACTCGAGAAAAAATATATAAATACATCTATTATTTTATTATTATTGAAGTTTTTTTTATTAAAAAATAATTAAATTGGGAAAATGCAATAAAAAGTTATTCTTCAGTTCCTTTTTGTTTTCCTTTGTTGTACTATCATGCTAGGTATCACACTATGTGTAGTACTAAAGAGGGTTCTTTGACTCAATACAATACCAGAATCTATTTGGTGTGCTATACACAGATTTCCCTTGTATTTTAAATCCAGATAATCACACATTTTATATATGTATAACCGTCCCAGACAAAATATGAGTCACCTTGCATGTTTAATTAAGGTGGTCGTGACTTCAGGCTCCTGCAGATGGCGCTGCATGAGGCTGATCAGGCTATAAATACCAATGAGGGATGAGTGGCATTACTCAGACATTGAGAAGAGTGCAGTACAGTGCAGTGAGGGTCTCGCTGGATGTGTGAAAATGGCTCGCAAAGCGGATGCAGTTAATGATTGGCTAAAAGGATTGACTGCACAAGACCACAGTGTGAAGGAAGGAGCTGAATCTGCAGGTGTATGGGAGCTTACGGTCATACAGGTCTACTAGCAGTGGCAGAAATCCCACCAGTTAAGCCAATCATTAACTCATTAACCCATTTTCCACACATCCAACGAGACCCTCACTGCACTGTACTGCACTCTTCTCAATGTCTGAGTCCCGCCACTCACCCCGCAGGTATTAATAGCCCGATCATCCTTGTGCAGCGCCATCTGCAGGAGCCAGAAGTTACTACCACCTTAAACCAGCAAGTTGACTAACTGTTTGTTTGTCTGGGGAGCTTTTATTGAACTATATAGGACCACTACCTTTACTGGAGGACCCCTGAAGAAGAAGGCCTGTTAAGGATGTAGGGGAGGGTACGGACTTTGCCCCCTCAAGAGGTCAAACTATTGAAACTGTCCTTGGCTTGGACTAGTTGGGCCAGTGTGACTAGAGTGTGACTTCAGCAATAAAGTAGTTACCATGCACATTTCTGGGAGATGATAGTGTGTGTGTGTGTGTGTGTGTGTGTGTGTGTGTGTGTGTGTGTGTGGGTGTGTGTGTACCCTTTTTTGTTTAGCTGGGAGATGATTCTGCTTCCAGTGTTCAAAAGATTGCTTTATCTTCATTAAAGGCCATGACCAAACCAGAGCCTGAGCAGCCTTATTTACTTGCACACACACACACACACACACGCAATGTGGACAAAAGTATTGGGACACCTGCTCACTCATTGACAGTTTCTTCTGAAATCAAGGCCCAGATCTCCAATCAATAAACAATCTGTGGCACTGTTGGGGAAAATGTGATCCACAAGTGTCATCCAACCAACCTGAACATCCTGGGGCAGGACGACTGGGCAAACATCACCTCCAAACAGTGGGCAGAGCCTGTAGCAAAGGTGGTACTCCTCACTCTGGTCTCCAAGTACTCTCCAAGTTCCTCCCACCTCCCAAAAATGCCTGTGGAAAGTTGCAGACATGGAAAATTCAGATCCAGGAAGTTAAAAACCCACATCTGGCACACCTGGCTGGAGCAGGAGAATCGCCAAACTGTGCTGGACTCCGGCCCTCAGTTCCCCACCCCTGGAATAAAAGTGTGTGTCCAAAGGTTTGTGGACACCCCTTCTATGAATCAATGCATTCAGCTACCTTAAGATGCACCCATTGCCCAGCACTGCCAATAGAATAGGACTCTCTTGAGCAGATAAACAAACATGAGCCTATCGGCACCATGCTGCCTAATGCCAGACGTGGGCTAGAGGGGTATAAAGCCCCCCAGCATTGAGCTGTGGAGCAGTGCAAGAGCTGTGTTCTCTGGAATGATAGTTAGCAGGTGTCCCAAAACTTTTGCCAATACCACCAACCCACATCTAACCTAATCAAGCACGAGTAAAGACAGGGGTCAGGTCAGAAGGCCGTAGTGTTGAGTGTTGAGCACTAGATGGCGCTCATCACCACACTGTGTGGTCTGAACTTTAGTCCATAAGATGGCGAATCTATTTTTAGTCCTCACAACTCCAGAAGACCATCAACACGATTTAAAAACTGCTAATTAACTCCATATAATTAAAAAAAATTAATTTTCAGCATTTAATCCACCTCTTATTTATATTAATACCCCTTAATAAAATAACCCAAATTTATATCACTCTTTCTGCTCCCTTTCACCAATAAACGCCTTTAATCTGTTAAATAACTTTAAAATAACGTTAAAAACTAAAATAATAAAATAAATAATAATAAAATAAATAAAAAGTCTGTGGTCGCGCCACTGCTGCGCACATCGCGCTCAAAAAAAATGGACGATCGCGATGTTTCGCGAAACGCCTCCTGGGAAATGTAGTTGGGCCACCGCACTCTCCCTCTCAGGAGTGACCGCGGAGAGAATTAAAAAGAAATACATTTCCCAAGAGCCACCGCGGGCATCGGCGAACAGCGCGCGCCCTTTCTCGCGTCACCTCATAAATATGCAGCTACGTGTTCGCGTCAGGGCGTCGGATGTTTGCGCTGCGCGTTCTAATCCGCGCGCTTGTGTCCTAGAGAAGGACCCTAGGTAGTGTGTGACTGGGGTCAAGTGCACTAGAAGCCGTTTGGACACGAAAACGCGCTTCCCTTCACCCGTTTCTCGGAGTTTTCGGAGCGTTGAATAATAAGTCGCCCGTGCTTCCGGTGTGATGTTTGGATTGGCTAGCTAACGGCTAACAAGCTAACGACTCCACTGCTGCGTAGCGCTTGATCGGTGTGTTCCAAACCGCAGTGCCGCCCTGCCCTAGTGTGCTCGATTTACGTAGGAAAATAGTCCAACAGAAATCTTTTTTTATTAATTTTATTAATATTTTAAATTAAGACCTTATTTGTGGATAAATGGTAAAATCTGTGTATTTTAGTTATTTACTTTGGATAAAAAAAATAATAGTATAGATTTAGATCCGATCTGTACAAACGATCTTCCTCCAGTTTTTACACACGAGAATATTATAGTTCTGAATATAACAATAATTTAATATCATTCATTTAGACTAATAATTAATTCAATTACATACTATAAAGTAATTAAATACAATAATAATAATAAATCAATAATTCCATACACCGATTATATATAAAAGTATATATAAAAGTAAAAAACTAAATTCTTATTCAAATAAAGACAATTATTTATATTTATTATTTATTTATTTCTATTTATTTATTTATTTATTTGTTTATTTGTTTATCGCTTCCTGTCAATTAATTGTAAAAAATGTAAGCACATAATAATAATAATAATAATAATAATAATAATAATAATAATAAATCAATAATTACATACATCAAATATAACAGTGACAGTGTGGAGATAAATAAAAACTAAACTTTTCACTCAAATAAAGAATATAGAACATAAAAATAAAAAAGAATAATAATAATTATTATAATAATATAAAAAGTACATATTAAAAATAATAATTAATCTATCCATTGATTTATTTATGTATCTCTTCCTGCCAATAAACTGTAAAAAAAAAAAAACGTAAGCACATAATAATAATAATAATTAATCAATAATTGCATACATCAAATATAACAGTGACAGTGTGGAGATAGATAAAAACGACATTTTTTACTCAAATAAAGAATATAGCTAAGATAAAATAAGATTAAAAATTAAAAAGTATAATAATAATAATAATAATAATAATAATATAAAAAGTACATATTAAAAATATTAATTAATCTATCCATCGATTTATTTATGTATCGCTTATAATAATAATAATAATAATAATAATAATAATAATAATAGATCACTTTACCAGCTATTAAAGGTGTTTTAAGTCATCTGTCAGATATGTGTATTATTTTATTAATGATCTACAATTAAAAACACATTGTATTGGTAAAAGAAATCCCCCCTAACGAGGCAGCAGCCTGAACACGGCTGACCAAGGGGCCTTCGCGCTAGTGTAGTGCACAAACCGCGAGTGTGCGGATTGGAACACGCCCGCCTCTCTGTGGAACGAGAGTGTACTCAGTTGAGCGTCTCCGCCCTCCAGTTGATCGCGCCGCTGCCCCGTTAAGTCTCCATGATTTGACAACAGCAGAAGTAGCCGAAGCCGTTGACCGCGGCGGGAGGGGAGTGCATGAGCAGCGGACTGCCTGACGCCGCTCGGACGGCGGACTCTGGACAGCGGTGCGCGTCTTCTAGCTGAAGGAGAAGCGGCGGGTTGGTGCTGCTGCTGCTGCTGGTGGTGCTGGTGGTGCTGCTGGTGGTGTTGTTTTTCTGCACGGGTGGAGAGATGGAAAGTGCGCGGGCAGCAGTCAGGCCGGCTGAGGGCGGCTCTTCCACGGTGGGGTCGTGGAAACCCAGCACTGCCGAGAGCAGCAAGCTGAAGAAGCCCGGCGGCCCGTCTGTGGCTCCGGGGGTGGACGACGACGGTGGAGGTGGTGGAGGTGGAGGTGGAGGTGGAGGTGGAGGTGGTGGAGGGGATCCTAAGCCCGAGGTTGCCCGCATGGACGCCCTGAAGGGCGGCCAGCGCTCTCCGCCGGCCGCCGAGCCCAGCAGGACCGCCGTGAAAGCTGCCAAACCCGGCCGCGTGGGTCCAAGTACCGGTACCGGGTCCAGCTCCAGCTCCCTCCTACTGAAGAGGCGGCGACTCAAGAGGAACCTGTCTGCTGCCTCGGCCTCTGCCAAGCTGAGCTCAGCCGCGGTGCCCTCTTCATCCTCCTCCTCGTCTTCCTCCTCCTCTTCATCCTCCTCCTCCCTGCACACGCGCAGCCTGGACAGGAAGGCCCTGCTACGGCACCGGCAGGCTGCGGTGGTCCAGCTGCAGGCCTCTGACCGCCAGTGGGTCCGGGCCGACCTGCACCGGGGCGCCATACACGTACACGACAGGTCCTGGGACCGCTCTAGCCCCCGGCCCGTCCTGTGCACCCTGGAGACCACGGCGGGCGAGGTCGCCCAACGCCTCGGCCAGACGGGCGGCAAGGCGGGGTCGGTGGTCCGAGTGGTTGGAGGCGGGCGCCCGCTTGCGGAAGGCCCTGACCAGGCCCGGTTCGAGCACCTGAGGCCGCCCGAGAGCGACCGGCTCCGGCTCTTCTTGTTCGAGAAGGATGAAGGAAACGGGCGTCCGGACGACTTCGGCCTCTACAGTCCGGAGGTGTCCGTCTCGGCCAGCCCGCTGACGCCGAACGGGAACAGCGAGGGGTCGGTGCGGAGCTTGGGGTCCCGGCTGACCGAGCATCGAGACTCCCTGAGCGACGACATGATCCTGGGCACCGACGCGTCCGCCCTCAGCCCGGCGTTCGAGGGCCCGGACGCTTACGCAAGCTCCTCGGACGAGCTGGAGCTGGACGGCCCAGTGCCTGGAGAAGGCCCGGGTGACCCCGTGACCCAGGAGTCGGACGGGACGGACATGAACGGCAACAGGCTGGAGCCACTAAGCCCGGCCCCTGTCCCCCTGTCCCTGGGCTCTCCAGGGCACACCGAGCACCTCTGTTCACAACCTGAGGCCCAGGAGGCGGAGGGTCGCGACCCCTCACCGGCGATTTACGTGCAGCTCCACGGCGAGGCGGCCCGGCGTCTGTCCCGGGACGAGAGGCCTCTGCAGATCCAGAACGAGTTCCTCTTCAAACTGGGATTTAAGGACCCATGGAGGGTGCAGGAGGAGGGCATGAACACGGAGCTCGGGTCACTGCTGCGCTTCTATGCAGGTAAAGAAAACGGGAGGTGCTTTTTTGGGGGGACCGGACTTGCGGTGTAACCTTGACGAGGTTTCTCCACCCATCCAAGGCAGCTGGACTTGACGGGACGGGGAATCCCCTCCATGTACCCCCGCTTAAAGCTCCTTGGATCTGTGACGAAACATCTTCAGGGTTGCACCGGACGTTCAGTGGGCATTGGTTCTGGACCCTGGCCCTGCTTGAACACTAGACTCAGGCCTGGCCTGTTAAGGGTCTGTGTTTCAGGAGTGTTGGAGCCTCGCAGGGTTGCTCCAGGACCACTGGGTTGGCAGCCGGAGCTGTAAACCACCTGCACTGCACTGTCCTCAGACGGGACTTAAAGGGGAATTCCATCCATTATTAAAACTTTCTCCGTAATTAAAGCTTGAACATGTAAGCAAAGTCATCCAGGGTGTTTCGCTGTGGAGCTCTTCCTTCTTGAGAAACCGGTGGTGATTCAGGATTGGTTACAGTGGGGGTGAACGGAACCAGGCGTCTGAGGGGCGTCTAAAAGCTAAATAGCAGAACGTTATTATAGGTGGTTATGGAAAAAAAAAAGCTGCCTGCTCAGGACATTGTTTTGGAGCAGTATAGACCACACATATATATATATATATATATATATAATAAATTAAATGCTCTTAGCTTTGAATGGAAGTCAATGTAAAGTATAAGTTTATTCCAAGTCATTTAGAGCATTTCTATTGGTCCCTTTATCCAGAACTACTAACACAGCAAACAGAGCAGCTACAGGGTTCAAAACATAGAGAACACACACACACACACACACATGCGCACACACACATATATATATATATATATATACTGCTAAATTACTTGGAATAAATTTATAACCACATATAATTACGTATTTTATATATATATATATATACACACACACACACACACACACACGCGCACACACACACGCACACATACATATATATATATATATATATACTGCTAAATTACTTGGAATAAATTTATAACCACATATAATTACGTATTTTATATATATATATATATACACACACACACACACACACACACACACATATATATAAAATACGTAATTATATGTGGTTATAAGTTTATTCCAAGTCATTTAGCAGTGTATATATATATGTATGTGTGCGTGTGTGTGTGTGTGTGTGTATATATATAATATATATACTTATACTTTACATTGACTTCCATTCAAAGCTTAGAGCCTCTCCTGTAAAGTCACTGATTGGACATTTTTTTTCATTGGACAGCCCTGAGATATATATATATATATATATATATATATAAAACCATAATATATCAGCAGCAAGCATCTTCTAATCATTACCTGGTGTTACAAAAATAAAACATAAATAAATAAAGAAGCTAGGTGGTCTACAGGGTTGCAGCTGGGAATTCTGGGCTAATTAATTAATCAACAAGGAGTCTCCGATCAAGGAAGAGCTTGAGGAACACTGCTGCTTGACCGCTGCTGTGTTTATGGAAGGGCTAGTCAAGAGCATCTGAGGGCTTTGAGGTTTACTGTACATATACTGACCCAGGCCTGAGACGTTCCCCGGAACAGCAGCCGTCCCGTCAGCGCAGGGTTTTGTGACAACACTGGCGCAATTTGAGCCCTCGTAAACGCCCCTCTCGCGTGCAGTGAGGGCTGGAAGTGGTTTGCCTGGTTTTTCCAGCTCCTGTTCAATTCCTCGTTCCTACTCGGGGAATTTGTTTGTTTTTGGTACCGTTACAGTCTGACATTATACCCAGAACTCCATTGCTGAGTTAGTAAACGTGTACCTCACCATCTGGGAGAGACTTGAGGCATCAGGATTGGCGTAATTGCTACTTTACCAGCTTTATAAAACAAACTATAACACAAGAACACGGATATTAATGAACCCAATTTATTGATCTCTAAAATTAACAAGCTGAGGTCCAGCACAGTGCTGTCTGGCCTCAGGACTTTTATTCTGTGAGACTAAAGAGGAGCTAGCAGCCCCTCCCTTCTCGGTTCTCGCTGATAGTTGACGGCAGGTCGATGGCACCATGCTGGTTAGATAGGGTTAGATGAATGGATCAGGATCATTTAAGGGTTCTCTGCGCATGTCAAATCCAATGTGAACGGTCAGATTGGACTTCATGCTTCTTTATGATGGCCGATGTGCATAAACCCATTTACTAGAGCAAATAAATCTTTGGGAATTTTGGGGGAATTTAGGTTGCTTTCCTTTAGCCTCATTGGCTTAAAGTGGGGAAATGCTCTGTTATGGGATCCTTGTTGTTGTTGTTGTTGTTGTTGTTGTTGTTGACATTGACGACAGTAGCAACAATTGCCCTGCAGGCTTCTTTTGGCTCCTGGCTGGGGTTTCACATTAGCTTAGCTGTGTGTGTGTGTGTGTTCCATGCTGTAGGTGTACAGTTGTTTCATGCTCGGCTGGAGAGCAGATCGTCCTGCTGTCAGTTTCCGCAAAGCCGGAATTTAGGAGCTGGTTCCCGGTCTGGGAATCCCGGCGAAAGCGCTCTGACCCACAGTGGAAACCTCAGGCCCGCCTCACCTCTAATCCCTCCTTCTGCTCTCCAGCCTCCATGTGCCGTCTCGGGGGAGACGGAATGCCACGGCACTGAGAGGTTCCGTCTGTGATGTAACAATGGGGCGTAAGCTGTTCTAAGAATGCTTTAGATTCCGGAATCACATTAGGAATTCTAGAATTACACGCTCGCCACGGCAACGGCTTTTGAAATCGCGTTAACTTCGTTAAAAGGCACGTTTCATGTTCTCCGTGATGTCCTTCAACCTCTGATGGCTCGTTTGTAGGCCTTTGCTTCAGTTCCTCACTCAGGTCATTTTGCAAAGCTCACCAACTTTGTTTTACAGTGGTGTTGAGGGGAAACGGAGGTTGCCATGACTACAACACCAATATTGCACACACAGCTTTATTTACTGTCCAAAACCTCCAGTGATCTTACATGTGCATGTGTTTTTACAGTGTAATGTTAATGCATTGTTAAGTCCAAATTCCAAACCTTGGACTTTATGGGGCCTATTTTTGCCCTGTTAACACCCTGCATGTGCCCTTCCACCATGAGTAGATTGTAAACAGGCACATTTGAGGGGGATTTACCATATAACACTGTATTAGGCATCAAAAGGTGGATCTGTAACCATTATATGTAATAGCTTGTTGGCTATAAGAGGTAGTAAAGTCCATTTACCACCAGGTGAAGCTCTATTATATTATATTTAAGCTCTTATGGTCGGTTTGTAGGCCTTTACTTCACTTTCTCACTCTCTGAAGTGCATAACTTGCAAATTAGCTTCATAGAAGGTACTGAATAATTCATAGTTACAGCATAGAAAGTCTTAACTGAATAATAAGCCCAGGGTTCAAGGGGTTCAGTGTGGCAGAAATCTGCAACTACCAATGGCACGGTACCACTTTTCCCATATTTCTTACCTCCTATATCTAATCCAGTGTCGCCTGCTGATCTTGATCCGATACCGGTCCCGGAGTCTCTGCGATTAGGATGGGTTATACATGCAAGAGCTTTCTGTATAGGAACGGCTGATTGCATTCACCACCACCATAAACATTTCACACCAGACCACTCTAAATAGCTTTGTTTATACTGGGAGCCAGGGGTCCACATGACTGCAGCACAAATATAGCCAATTTATTTACTATCCAAAACCACCAGGAAACCTTTGTGCTTCTGTTTCTTAGAAGTAATGGTCATAATAATTTCCATCAGTAATAAGTAAATAAGAATAAAAAATTTGGGGGACTTTTTTTGGCCGTATAACGCCCTGCATTTACTCTTCCACCATGAATAGACTTCATATATATATATATATAAGTTAAAGGTTATCTTAATAATGTCGTACAACACTGTCTCTCATTGGATTTCCTAATCGTCTCATGTCATGTCAACTTTTCAGACATGTGGTTCCATTCACCACCACTGTGAACAGTTCTTACTTGGCAGGTTTCTCCAAGACGGAGCACCTCACACCAAACCCACTCCTAATGACTTTGTTTACGTCTTAAATACTTACTTTTAGGGCAACTCGGAATTTTTTCTGGAGTTGCCCTTTAATGTGGTTACAGTATTTCCAGAATGGGAATAGGAATTGTGCGAAGAAGGATTTGTTACTTAACTGGATAACTTAATCCAAAAGTGGGGCCTGTATGATAACATGCTCTTTTTCTTATTCTGGCCTTAAGTGAGAAATTAGTCCGAATTCTTGTTGTTGTTGTTGTTGTTGTTGTTGTTGATTTTGAAGAATTCCTGGTTAACCGGGAATTTTTAAGCCTGAAGTGTGCATTGTCTAACAGGATCATTCCCTTAGCTTCTTTTCTATTAGTCAGGCTTGTGTGTTTGCATATAGGCCTCCCTCTCTGCCATGAAGGGATTAGCGCCCTGCGGACCGGTGGGATACTTTAGGGAAAGCTTGTGTGGTTGGATTAAATTCCAGTTAATCAAATCGGAAAATCTGCAGAATTGTAAACCTCCATGTTTTTGGCCCTGTGGAGAACGCAGAGTGTCACACACTGAAGGGTTAAAACATGGTGGTCTGCGATATTCCCACCTGTGCCTGCATTCCTCATTAAGCTTCCCGGTCTTTGGCAGCGGAGCAGAGTGTGGTGTGGTGTCACCCTCGCTCCTCAGGTCTAGACAGCGATGGTTGAAGCTGCAAACTCGAACGTAAATATTTAACCACGTCTCTGGCCGAATGTAGTCCACCGTGTTCAGGCTGCTGGGCCAAAAACTCTCTCTCTCTCACACACACACACACACACACACACACACACACACACACACACACACACACACATGCGCTTAACACACTTACACTCCGGATAGACACACACACACAGGCAGTAGTTGCAGTGGCGTCTCTGTTCTCGCTCACTTCTCTAACTCACTCTTTAACCGGATAACTTTAACCCAGCATAGGGGGCTGTGGAGTGGGACCAGTCCCCGCCCCTCATAATCCCCCCTGGCCTAAGTGATAATCTCCCCTTTTGGAATCTTTGTTGTTGAGGAATTCCTGGTTGACCAGATGACTTAAACCCAGAGTAGGGAAATGCGTAAGGGGACAGTTTCCTTAACATCCTTGGTCTTATGTTAGTGAAAGTATTGAGAAATCCGACTAAACCTCATGGAATTCCTGAAGAATTCCTGGTTACCCGGATAACTTAAACCCAGAGTAGGGGCTTTGTAATGGTATCATTCCCAGAACCCCCCTGCTCCCGGCCCTCTGTCCTAAATGATCAATCCCCCCATTTGTAATCATTGTTGTTGTTGTAGAATTCCTGGTTGACTGGATAACTTAAGCCTGGATAGGGGCTGTGGATTGTACCATTCCCTGACCGCCCTTCTCCGTCCCCCTGGCCCAAGTGATAAATCCCCCCTTTTGGAATCTTTGTTGTTGTAGAATTCCCAGTTAGCCGGATAACTTAAACCGAGGGTAGGAACATGTGTAAGGGGATAATTTCCTAAACATCCTTGACCTTCAGGTATTAAACCTATTGAGAAATCCTGGAATTGTCATTGTTGTTGTAGAATTCCTGGTTAACCGGATAACTTAAACCCTGGGTAGGATCTGTGTAATAGTACCAGTCCCTGACCTCCCCATAATCCCCCCTGGCCTAAGTAATTAATCCCATCCTTTTGGAATCGTTGTTGTTTTTTATTGTAGAATTCCCAGTTAGCCGGATAACTTAAACCCAGGTTAGGGGCTGTGGATTGTGGATTGACCATTCCCTGACTGCCCTTCTCCGCCTCCCTGGCCCAAGTGATAAATCCCCCCTTTTGGAATCATTGTTGTTGTTGTAGAAATCCTGGAATTGTCCTCATTGCTGTAGTAGAATTCCCAGTTAGCCGAATAACTTAAACCTAGGATTGGGGACGTGTAAGGGGATGACTCCCATAACAGCCTTGGCTTTAAGGTATTAAACCTATTGAGAAATCCTACCTAATGAAACCACTAGTAGAATTCCCAGTTAACTGGATAACTTAAGCCTAAGTCAGGGTTATCTCATAGGCACATTCCCAGACCTCTTCTTCTCCTGGACAGGCTTTGATGTTTTGATGGACGTTTCTTTGTTGATGGACTGTCTTGCCTTACGATACCCTCCCTGTACGTCTGTACATGAGTGGATTAGCACACTGCAGATGGGTGGGATACTTTTGGGAAGGCTTGTGTGGTTGAACTGGAAAATTGGGAAAACCTGCAGATCTCTCTCTCTCTCTCTCGCTCGCTCACACTTTCTCATCGGCCTCTCGTCGCGGGTAATAAAACATGGCAGCGTCCTCTGCTCCCACGGACGCGCATGACATGGCCACAAAGCCGCCGCGGCCAACTTATGGTGCTTGGACCCCGGCCTTGTTCCGGATCTCGCTCCATTATCATCCGACTGAAAGGCCTGAATGCTCTGTTGCTGGAATGGACGGAGGGGCCCTAACCGGGGTAGAAGGGGAGGGGGGTTAAAGGCCGCCTCTCCGCTCCCAGCTCTCTCTGGTCATTCAGATGCAGTGTGGCCTTTCTGTTCTTGGCAGGCAGTCGGCTACTGTCTCACGGCCCGGCCTGTGCCAAGATCCATCGGCCCACCCCGTCACAGAGAGGGGGATAGGGGGCGAGGGGGCTAGGGGGCGAGGGAGGGAGAGAGAGAGATAGCTGCAGGAAGTGCTTTCATTCACTCAGCTGGGGAAAACAGGGCTGGTGAGAATACGGATGGGTTTTGGGAGAGCTGGAGGAGGAAGATGGGTGGAGGGAGGGAGGGAGGGAGGGATGGGTGGAGGGAGGTGTCTCGGCGTCTGCAGTGTTTAGCTGAGAGGCTATAAGCTGCTGGTGTAGCTGTTTAGCTAAGAGGCTATAAGCCGCTGGTGTAGCTGTTTGGCTAAGAGGCTATAAGCTGCTGGTGTAGCTGTTTAGCTGAGAGGCTATAAGCTGCTGGTGTAGCTGTTTGGCTAAGAGGCTATAAGCTGCTGGTGTAGCTGTTTAGCTGAGAGGCTATAAGCTGCTGGTGTAGCTGTTTGGCTAAGAGGCTATAAGCCGCTGGTGTAGCTGTTTGGCTAAGAGGCTATAAGCTGCTAGTGTAGCTGTTTAGCTAAGAGGCTATAAGCTGCTGGTGTAGCTGTTAAGCTAAGAGGCTATAAGCTGCTGGTGTAGCTGTTAAGCTAAGAGGCTATAAGCTGCTGGTGTAGCTGTTAAGCTAAGAGGCTATAAGCTGCTGGTGTAGCTGTTTAGCTAAGAGGCTATAAGCTGCTGGTGTAGCTGTTTAGCTAAGAGGCTATAAGCTGCTGGTGTAGCTGTTTAGCTAAGAGGCTATAAGCTGCTGGTGTAGCTGTTTAGCTAAGAGGCTATAAGCTGCTAGTGTACAGTCTTGGTGAGGGTTCGAATTTCAATAGGCAAGTCTTAAAGGTCATTTAAGGTCAAGATGCAAAGAGGAAAGATACAATAAATAGACAAAAGTATTGGGACACCTTCTCATTCATTTTTACTTCATTAGAAGGGGTGCTCAAGGACCAGGCCTGGGAACCAGTGCTATACAAAATCCAATTTGCCCCTTTTTAAAGAACCCCCTTCAATGCATGGTTCCTTAAAAGACCACCAGTTCTGCTTGATTGATTGATTGATTGACTGTGCTGTCAGCCAATCAGAGAAGAGCCCATTTAGATACAGTATATATACGTCCAAATGTTTGTGGACACCCCTTCTATGGAATTTATTCTTCTACTTTTAAGGTGCACCCATTGCTCACACACACACACACACACACACACACACACACACACACACACACACACACACAGCTTGTCTAGTCCCTGTAGAGAAGTGCTTCCAATACAATAGGACTCTCTGGAGCAGATCAACATGATGACCCTATTGGCACCATGCTGCCTAATGCCAGGCGTGGGCTAGTAGAGGGGTATAAAGCCCCCCAGCGTTGAGCTGTGGGGCTCTGAATGATGGTGCTCCATCCAATACTTTTAAGATGAGTCAGGCAGTTGGTGGGGATAATGATCCAACATCCTGATCTTGTTGGATGCAATCAAATCCTCGCAGCAATGTTTCTCTAGTAGAAAATCTAGTAGAAAGTTAGCTTCATCCCTGGATAGTAGAGATAGTTACTCCGTCAAAAGCAGGATCAACTCTTTTTTTTTGTTGTTGTTGTTGTTTAATGCCTTTGATTATAGAATGAATAAATGAGCAGGTGTCCCAATACTTTTGTCAAAACGCAACGACAATACCAGCCTGTTTAACTCTTAGAGAGGTTGGAAAACGGTCTTGAAAAAATGAATTCTGACCGTTGTGTGCTGTTGGTATGTAAGCACACATAAATGTAATACTTTAATAATTTAATAATTAATAAATAAAGTGTAAGTTATTGACCCATCGGGGAAGCCCTGTATCCAATCCGTAGAATTACAAAGCTCATTAAACCCACGAATCCGACTTCACAGCATAGCCTGTTTCCTCTGCGTCCTCCGATATGGTCCTCATAAAGGGATATGTAAGGATTACACTGTGATTAGAGCTGGATAAAGTGATAAAGTGGCTTAAAAGAAAAAAAAAAAGCAGCATTCGAACCCTTCCCAGGCCCACACCCTCATTCTGTGTTGTCTCCGAGTCAGTATACTGCAGTGCTGTGAGGCGTACTAGCTATTCGGATGTCACGCTGAAGTCACATGACTTCTCTCTGTCGCCGTCCCTAATCGGACGGCAGGCTGGAGAGGCTTACTGATGCCCTCAGGAGTTGACAGTAATGCAGAATACACATGCAGGAGCGAAAGCTTATCCAGCGCTAAAGACAATCCATGCGAGTCAGAACCTGATCTGGAGAACCGCAAGCTGTACTTTACCTACCGTCGTTTACTCAGCTGACCGTGGCTTCGCTTTACCGATTACCGGATCCGTGGTGAACCTGGGACATACATTAGTGGACCTTCTAGAATGGAAATCTGACCACAACCACAAAAATATACATATTATAGACTGTATATAATATATACATAAGGAAACCCTATTGACAAAAGTATTGGGACGCCTGCTCATTCATTGCTGGGTTTCCATTTCTAAGGTGATGGCTTGTTTAGGGTTAAACACTGTGAGGTGGGGACAACAGTGTGTGGTAGGCCTGTGGGGCAGTGGAAGAACTGTGTTTTCTCGAATTATGGTTGGTGGTGCTCCATCCAGTATTTTTGGGATGAGTTGGGGGAGTTAAGGGGGTGATGAGGTGATATGGTGATCGCCATCCAACTTGCTGACCTCGCCAACGTGAATCTCTCGTCGGTGAATGCAATCAAATCCTCACAGCAATGCTCTTTAGTAATCTAGTAGAAAGCTAGCTAGCGTCTTTCTTGGACAGTAGAGACAGTTACTCCAACAGAAGAAGCCCTGAATGAGTGAGCAGGTGTCCAAATACTTTTGTCTTTTTATTATTACTATTATTATAGCCACTTAATCAAGAAGAGTTCAGCAGACTAGGCGACTTCCAGTCATATTTGATCAGTGTTGGGGAACGAGCATGCTGTCGGAAAATCTTAGCTGTCACGGTTTCAGCTGTTAGCATGTAGCATGTAGCTTTTTCCGTTCCTGTAGTGACTCACAGCTTCTGTCATTTAAGCACTTTAAAGTGCTGAGTCAGTTTGGATGTGGTGGGTTTTTTTTTCCCCCCCTTTACAGTTTACATTACCCTGAGCTCTCGTGTGAGTCAGCGAGCATGCTGCAGGCTAGCGCAAGCCGGCGGCAGCAAGCATGGCTGCACTGCTCCTGCCGCTGCTGCTGCCTCTGCTGCTGCCGCCTCTGCTGCTGCCGCCATGTGACTCAGATTAACAACAGGTCACTTGAGCTTGGCCTCGCAGCCTGTCAGCCGGCTTTCTCCTTCTTTAGACGCTGGCGGAGAAAGTGTGTCGGCCTAGCATGCTAGAATCTACACGTCAACACACACACACACACACACACACACACACACACACACACACACACACACACACTCTTTTCTTTCCTCAGACACTCAGACAGAAAGCGCCTCTCCTATCTCATCCCTGGTGAACCGGAAATCCCCCCACCACCACCACCCCCCAGCTCCTCCCTCCCCCCGAGGCATGTGTGGAATGTACGCTGGCTCCTTCAGAATTCCAGGCATGTTTGGCTGGGAGAGGGACGGGGCGGGACGGGGCGGGACGGGGCGGGAGGGAGGGAGGTAGACGGCAGCACTTCAGCCCGAATTACAGACAAGGCCGCAGTGCCGGGCTCCTGGGGCAGAGATACTAGCCTCCCTGCTGTCGCTGCCTCCAGCAGGTCATCTGCAGTTCAGACGAACCGGCTACTCCCTTCCAAGCTGAGTTGGAGATGACCAATGAAAAGCCAGTAGTGGGCTAGTTAGCATTAGGGCTGTGGAAGTGCGGCATGCTAACTGGTTATAACTGGTCCTTACTGGCTTTTACTGGTGGCTGCTGAAGCTAGTTACGTAGCATTGACTTGCGACTGCTGCCATCCAAACATGCTAAATTTATTTTTAATGAATAAAAAGAAGTAAGTTGTGGGCTAGTTAGCATTTACCTGCGTCTGCTGCCATCCAAACATGCTAAATTTATTTTTAATGAATAAAAAGAAGTAAGTTGTGGGCTAGTTAGCATTTACCTGCGTCTGCTGCCATCCAAACATGCTAAATTTATTTTTAATGAATAAAAAGAAGTAAGTTGTGGGCTAGTTAGCATTTACCTGCGTCTGCTGCCATCCAAACATGCTAAATTTATTTTTAATGAATAAAAAGAAGTAAGTTGTGGGCTAGTTAGCATTTACCTGCGTCTGCTGCCATCCAAACATGCTAAATTTATTTTTAATAAATAAAAAGAAGTAAGTTGTGGGCTAGTTAGCATTTACCTGCGTCTGCTGCCATCCAAACATGCTAAATTTATTTTTAATAAATAAAAAGAAGTAAGTTGTGGGCTAGTTAGCATTTACCTGCGTCTGCTGCCATCCAAACATGCTAAAGCTGTTGTTAATTTAAAAACATAGCTAGTAGTGGACTAATTAGCATTAACTTGTGACTGCTGCCATCCAAACATGTTAAATTTATTTTTAATAAGCAAAAAGAAGTAAGCTGTGGGCTAGTTAGCATTTACCTGCGTCTGCTGCCATCCAAACATGCTAAATTTATTTTTAATAAATAAAAAGAAGTAAGCTGTGGGCTAGTTAGCATTTACTTGCAACTGCTGCCATCCAAATATGTCACTTAGTAGTGGGCTAGTTGGCTAGATAGCATTTTCTTGCCACTGCTGCCATTAAAACACGCTAACATTGTCATTAATGAATGGAAGTCAGTAGCGGGCTAGTTAGCATTAGGGCTGTGCTAATGTGACCTGCTAACTGCTCCTAACTGACCTTCAGCCCCGAGTAAGAGCTTATGAGGACCTTCAGTCTTCAGTGTTGGTCACTTGTGCAGATGTGATCATGATAACCAGTCTGCGTTAGCTTTCTCTCGCTAATAGCTGCGTTAGCATCCCCCCCCCCCCCCCCCCCCCCCGCCCCCCGTGAATTCCTTCCTTTAGGACTGTAAAGACCTTGTGGTCAATGACGGCACGTTTCCGGAGGCTGATGTTTAATCCCTCAGTTATGCATTAACATCTCAGAAGGATTCTCCTAGAAACACACTTGTGCACACACACACACACACACACTTGTGCACACACACACATGCACACTCCTGTCGGGAGTCTGAAATTCCATGAAAATTCCCATTGGGAATTCTGTGTGGTTCAGGTCCAGGCATAATCCCCATCTGGGGAAACTGCGCCCTATTTGTCCAAATGTTTGTGGACACCCCTCTAATAAATGAATTCGGCTACTTTAAGGTGCACCGATCGTTGTCACAGTCACAGCTTGTCTAGTCCCTGTAGAGAAGTACTGCCAATAGAATAGGACTCCCCGTAGCAGATAAGCATCATTAACCTATTGGCACCATGCTGCCTAATGCCAGGCGTGGGCTAGAGAGGGGTATAAAGCCCCCAGGAAATGATCATGATGATGATGATGATGATGATGATGATCATGGTGGTGGTGCTCCATCCACTACTTTTTGCATGAGTCAGGGAGTTGGGGGTGTGTTGGGGTGGTGATCATCCAACATCCTTTCCTTACTGACGCTCTTCTCTCTGAATGCAATCAAATCCTCACAGCAATGCTTTACAATCCAGCACAAAGCCTTCCTTTGGGGAGAGTAGAGAGAGAGAGACAGTTACACCAACAAAAGCAGGATCGGCTCTTTTTTTGAACACACTTGATTTCAGAAGTAGCAAAGAATCAGTAGGTGTCCAAATACTTTTGTCCAAAACCTATATAGCAATAGCAGCAGCAGCAGCAGCAGCAGCAGCAAAGTCTTTTAATATTTCAGTTCCCACAGTGTTGTGCTGCCCGTACTTGCGCTGTAAACTGAGAGTTTCGTGTAATTCAGCTCAGCTGTGATTGGGTTTTGAGGGGGAATTTGCTGGCCACTGGTGCTCAGTACGGGAGCCAGGCCGAATGCGGCGAGCAGTGAAGCGTCTTCTCGCTGACGGAAGCGGACAGGCTGAACCGAAAGGCCTTTTCAGCAGAGAAATAAACCAGAGCTCCTTCACCGAAACCAGGACACCGCTCTCACGCTCTCAATTATTTATTCTTATTGCTTTTTAACTTGGAAGTTTAGTGTGTAGTTTTAGTACCCGGCATGCATCATCAGCCGAGGAGCTGCAGATCTGCAAGGTCTCGGGCCGGTACGTTCAGAAATGGAAACTGTCTGTTTTCAATATTGAAGCTTTGCTGTCTATGGATCCTCCAGTGGAAACCAGCCGACACCAGAACCCCCGAGCAGTGAAGAAGCTGACGAAAAGCTGCTCAGACTCATTATCCGAAAGCCATGGGTCGTGAGTTTGGTCCTCCCGACAGGGCAGCGCAGCCTGTGGGGCCTACTGCTCCCATCAGTGGTTATTTATCACAGGGCTGTGGGTTCGAGACCCAGGTCTGCTAAACTGCCTCGGGTGGGCCCCTCCAGCTTTTTCCTGTCTGGTCTAGAGAATAATTTAATTGCTCTGGATGCGTGAAGATCTCCAAAATTGCAACTTCACAGCTTTCCTAACTTTCAATAGAAGTCCATGTAAAGAGCCTGCATTCCTATTGGTCCATTCATCATGCAGTTGGAGACGTAAATGTAAGAACAGAAAATCTGCAAAAATGGAGATAAAATGGATATGATAACAGTATGCTTTATTGTAGAGACAATTTCATAAGCATAAGCAGCCCCTGGTAATGAGATCCGGCAGCATTTTTCCGTGGGCAATGGCTGTGGAATTATTTAGGTCATCGAGTTTAACAGCAATGCAAATTGAGGTCATGTCCAAAAACTTTATTTTTTTTCCCCTCTTTATCTAATTTTACTTTTGTACACATTTGTCAGACATTATCTTTTAAACATCTATGATTAATGGAGGCTATTCTTAACAAAATAAATAAATAAATTAAACATTATTCGTGCTCTACTTCCTCCATAATAGTGCACAGTGCTTGGGCCCCAAAAATTGCCACTTGCGATGTAACCATGAGCTACTGGTGTTCCGTTATCTGCTGGCACCAGACCCCCGCCCCCCACCCTTCCCTATATCCAAAATAATGCAGCATTATTATTTATATATTATTACTATGTATAGTTCTTGGGCTCCCCCTACAGCTGTGGAGTAAGATCACTTTAACTCCACTGCTGTAAATACAAACGCCCCCTCATGCACAGCAGCTGTACACATGCGTTTCTGGACAAGCTGAGAGATCCAGCTACATCTGAAGGTACAGAAGCATGTGGGCCGAGGCGGTAGAGTAATACTACAGGATTTTACACTAATATTACTAATATTACTCAGCAGTTTTGGAGAGTGGTCCACTGAATGACCATCAGTGGAGCATCAGCATGATCCGGAAGCTGATATTTTCAGGTACTGTTGATACAGATGGCATGTGTTGGCATTTAGAACAGCGAATTGCCCAGAGTGCCAAAGAGTTTGCATGTAGAGATGGGTAATACGTCTTCCTTGGAGGAATTCCTTTTGGTGCCAGTAGCCAATCGTCTCCTGTTACAGTGGGGTTTGCTCAAGATCCTTCCCTTCAGCTGTACAGTAACCACATGTTCTTCATTACTGTACATGACAAGTCCGTCCTCCCACATCTCGGCCTGCTTACAGTGAAACATCTGTTTGCTGTCATTAGTTATTTTAACTGGCAAGTGGGTCAAGCTGTGCCTGGTCCTTCAGCATTCGAGAGGCATGTGCTGGAACGAGCAAAATAAATAAATAAATAAATAATAGGGTTTCATCATCTCAGACACTGAAATTGCCTACAGGCCCGAATGCAGAACTCCTGGAGGTCCTGCCCAGGTCTGCTAAACTGCCTCGGATGGGCCCTTATTTCCCGTCCAGGACTCTAGCTTTCCTATCTGGTTTAGAGAATAATTTAATTGCTCTGGATGCATGAAAATCTCCAAAACAGCAACTTTACAGCTTTCCTCACTTTCAATGGAGGTCCATGTAAAAAGCCTGCATCCCAGGTCATTTCGGAGCGTTCCTATTGGTCCATTTATCATGCAATTGGAGACGTAAATGTAAGAACAGCTGCCAGATTCGCATTGTATCAGAGTGAAAATCGGCAAAAATGGAGATACAAGGTTTGGCATGATTAGTGCCATGTCATTAGTTATTTTAACTGGCAAGTGGGTCAAGCTGTGCCTGGTCCTTCAGCATTCGAGAGGCCTGTGCTGGGACGAGCAATACATTAATAAATAAATAAAAAATTATTAATAGGATTTTATCGTTTCAGACACCTCAGCATTGCCTACAGGCCCGAATGCAGAACTCCTGGAGGTCCCGCCCGGTTGTTTTCCATTCCTTTAGCTTGAAACGGTTGCAAAAAAGCCCCCCTCAGAACACCTTTACAGCACTTTCTGCTTCAGCAGAGGTTGCAGAGCTGTGAATGTTGAAAAACCGAGGCGTAATGGAAATGCTTTACACTAGAGCTGGAGTGTTTACTGGGCAGCGGGGTGCTTGAGCATGTCATTAGCATACAGTTCAGCTAGCCTAAATGGAGCTCGTCCATGTGTAATGGAGCCAGGTTTTTAGCGAGGCCCTGGTAATCTTTTCCCAACCTGTCGTCCACTGGGCACGTGGCCCTGTGCAGCATATGGCCTGCTGAGCGTGACTGCTGGGCCATGGGCATGTGTCTCCGAGGCAGAACCGATGACTCTGCTGATGTTCTCAGGCCAGGGCCGAAGGCTTGGGAGGCTCCTCGGAAGCCCCGCGCGTGCCTTCGCAATTCGTCTCCGCATTTCGGCCGTCTGCTCCACGTTTCCAGGAAACAGGAGTTGGGAGGTTTAAAGGAATCGGTTGACCCAGAAACGCTAATGGAGGTGTTAACATGCAGAGATCTTCTCCGGTCTGATCGAATTCAGCCCGGTTATAGATGGAGACGCGCTAGAAGTGACCCGGGCCAAAATGACACTTGGTGCACGTGTTACCATGGCAACAAGCATGACATTATATGTACCAAGAGTACTCTTAATGAGTGGGTTGGGGTAATTGTAATAGATAAATAAATAATAATACATATAAATGAATATATAAGCACTGCCGATATTCACGATTAGCTCACGATTTAAAAAAAATGCATCTCGATCACGATATAATATATCGGCATGTTGCGATTATATGTTATGCGGTTATCATTAATCTGCCCGTACGGAGAAGTGCAAGGGTCAGGGATGCTTCGAGGCTTTGATTCGCTGATTTTTAGAAACTTTCTTCTCTCTTCTAGACAATCCGTCGTTGCCAGCTTTACGGCCGTCCAGTCTGTCCGCCATCGGACGCAGGCGTTTATGTGCTTTCCAAGGGAGGGGTGTTAAGTTTGGGTCGGGAGATGTGATTAGAGCTGGGCCTTTTGGTAAAGAAATCCTATATCACGATATTTAAAGACATTTTTCATAATGTCACGATCACGTGATATCACACTGACCAGCTGCAGGTTTCATTACGAGCTGTTCATTAATTAATTAATGAATTATTAGTTAATGTGATTAGTCTGGTTTAATTGGATTAAGATTTTGAACTTCTCTAAAAGGCTGGACGTCATGGTCTTTTTGCTGACCACTAAAAACCACAGCCACAGCTTTCCAGGTCTGGCTGCAGTTCTGGTGTGAAATATGTTTGCTATCTGCTAACCTCTCGCGCACTCTCTCTCTCGCTCTCTCGCTCTCGCGCACTCTCTCTCTCAGCACCACAGATGGGTCACATTTGTGAGCTGCAGGCTCCAAGCGCTCACGTTTGACGCTGTCGTTTTTGGCCCTATATACTTTGCACCTTCACAAATGTGTCAGCTGTTGCCCGGGCAACAAACGCTGCGGGCCTCCTGTGCATTTCTAAAGATCCTTTTAAGCACCGGCGCTCGGAGCCGGGTTTTCTGCTTCGCGGGCTGGATGCGGAGCCATTGCTTTGTTGGTGTTATTTATTATTTTTTCGCTGTTGGAATTAGACAACCCGCTGCGGTGGCTAGTTTGTGGTGTTTGGGCATCATCCAACATCCTGACCTCACTAATGCGTTTGTTGCAGAATACAATCAGATCCTCACAGCAATGCTCCAGCTCCAGAATCTAGCAGAAAGCCTTCTTCTCTGGACAGTAGAGACACTTACTTCAACAAAAGCAGGATCATCTCTTTTTAATCCTCTTGATTGCAGAAGAAACAGTGAATGAGCAGGTGTCCCAATACTTTCGTCCATTGATAACTAAACATACTGCTGAGCTGCTGAGCCCTTTCCTAAGACTACTCGTTTGGGCTGAGCTGGGACGATCAGCCCCGCTCTTACTGAAATGCCTCTTTCCAGTATGTTAGTGTACACTAATACACTCGCACAGGTGCTCTTATAGCCTAAATGACCAAATCGGCTCCTCTCAGATCAGCCTACAGCTCAGGCCTACTTCAACCCCAAGCTCTGATCTGCAGACTAGCTCACCGACAAGATCTCAGAATGAGAAGCTCTCTATTTATGTTCACCTGCATTTAGGAGTTTAGGATGGTTTCTACCACACCTGTGGACACACCTGGTTGAATGTTACCTTGATCCGAATGCTAGGGTGACCATAGAGGACACTGGGGACGCACGAGTGTCCACCGTAGTTAGGATGTTGTGGGTGGGAGATATTAAGGAGAGGGGACTCACAATGCCTTGGAGAAGGTCGGTTAGGGTAAAAAAAGGGGTGCATCCCAATTGTGTCCTAATCAGTATTTCTAGTAGTGGAGTGGAGATAAGTGTCCAAGTTAAAGCCATGGATGAGTTGGGGATGGTGAGGTGGGGTGACCTCACTAATGCTTTTGTTGCAGAATACAATCAAATCCTCACAGCAATGCTCCAGCTCCAAAATCTAGCAGAAAGCCTTCTTCTCTGGACAGTAGAGACACTTACTTCAACAAAAGTAGGATCATCTCTTTTTAATCCTCTTGATTGCAGAAGAAATAATTGAGCTGGTGTCCCAATACTTTTGCCCATTAATATTTAAGCATACTGCTGAGCTGCTGAGCCCTTGGAAATCAGTGGCTGTTCCCTAACCAGGTGACCTACCTTTCCTAACACTACTCGCATCTGGAAAATGGCGGCTAACGATGAAAGTGCAGCGGCGACGGCGTCAGGAGAACTCGCAGTGATGTACGTTGGCATAGCAACGCTTCCATCACTTCCTGTTGGTGCGGAACGGATTAGTATGTTAGTAGTTAGTGTGCTAACCTGCCTACTACTGATAATTGGGACGCAGCCTATGACGTTAAATAAGGTCAAGCATTCAGGTGTGATCCAGTAGGACGTCAGGACTTCTGGCCCTTCTGCAGTGTCCCATTTGAGTCTAGGAGTGAATATGCAAATGAACTGGTACCTGCACCGAGCAAGAGGAGGGAAGCGTGATTACCGGAGGTTACGTAAGAGCTAGCTTTGTGATTCTGTAGGAGGGAGGAAGGGAGGAAGGGAGGGAGGAGAGTAGCGCTGGCAAACGCCAGGCTTCAGAAGTGGGTCATGGCTCTGGCTGCTGTAGTCAGTTAGGTCAGTTATATTGAGGAAGTCTTTTCTTTTTTGGGGATCTGGACTGGTTCTGAGTTTCGCTTCCATGTGTGGGTTACTTGAGTGTGTGTCTTATTTTAGTGCCAACACGCTTGTCCCGTCATTTGTCCGGTGTTTTTTTTTTTTTTTTTTTTTTGTGATACAACACTCTGGGGAAGCTCTACAACCCCGTCACGCATCCACATCTCCACTTCTTCTTCTTACTCTACACTGTTCACTGGAGATGAGCAAGAACGTCCTGGATCATACTCGATGCTCTAAAGCACACTGATGTGGGACTACCTTCGTACGGCTTTATGTGTGGGTATAATAATAATAATATTAATAATAATAATAATAATAATAGAATAGGACTCTCTGTAGCAGCTGAACCTACTGGCACCATGCCGCCTAATGCCAGGAATGGCCTAGAGGGGTATAATGCCCCCAAGCATTGAGCTGTGGAGCAGTGGAGCGAACATCCTGACCTCACTAATGCTTTTGTTGCAGAATACAATCAAATCCTCACAGCAATACCCCTCCAAAATCTAGCAGAAAGCCTTCTTCACTTGGAGACGGTTACTCCAACGAAAGCAGGATCATCTCTTTTTAATTCTCTTGATTGCAGAAGAAACAATGAATGAGCAGGTGTCCCAATACTTTTGTCAATTAATAACTCCCTCATTTTGCAGTTTCTATGAGGGAATGTGGGGAGATGGGTAGGTGGCAGGCTTGCTGGTTTGAGCGTGTCGAGGACTGCTGGCTTTTTCAGGCCCGCGGTGTCCCATGTGCAGCTAAAATAGCGCGCCACCGAAAATACACCCAGCCGAAGGCAGGGCAGCGGAGACAAACAGCTCGTTAATGAAAGAGGGTGAAAGGAGGCTTGCATACGTTTCTGAAAGTCCAGCCCAGCTTTAATACACCATAAAAGACTGGTTGTTTATAAATAGGCCGTGATGCAGATAAGGATGATCTCCGTAGGCCTTTACAGCATTCAGGATAAACACAGAATCAGGGAATTCCACTCGTTTTCAGCCCTGCCCGTCTCCCACAGAGCTGTATGTGTCTCGCTGAGAGGGGCGCGTGTGAGGGATCTCTGTAGCTGTGTGCAACAACTACGCATCAGGTATGCAAATGGCTGTGCTGCTGATTTTGGCTCCTGTAGGCGAGGGTAGCGGCCCTTTAAAAAGTCCTCTCACCCCCTCGGATGTTTTCCCCTTGTATAATTGGAATCGCGGTCAGTATAATTAGGCTGGGCTAATTCAACAGCATGAAGACGCCTGTCCAGAAGCTCCAGACACTGGTTGATCAGTATTCCTGGGACCCTGAGGACTACTCTGAAGGAGTTAAGCTGATGGTGCCACCACCATGCTTCACTGTGTTTGGTGTCCATCTAGTCTGATGGCCAAAAAGCTCCACATTGACCTCTCCGGTCTCCTTCAGAGTGGCCGTAGGTGTTCGTAGGGGTCTTGGTGGCCCCCCTCACTAATAAATATGCTATATTGGAGATATTGGTGATTATGAGCTTTGCATAACAGTGTAAAAGGTGGATGGCATCCACAGCGCTCTGGATATCCCTCCTCCTGGTGTCCTCGTGTGCCCTGTCCCGGCTGTGTGGAAGGGGGCAGGACTGTGGGCAGAGGTGCTGCTGGTGACCGACAGGAAGCTTTTCTCACTGCTGTCACGACTGTAACGTTTTCAAGGCTGTCTCCGGTTATACGCCACACTTGCCACTAATAGTGTGTGTGTGTGTGTGTGTGTGTGTGTGTGTGTGTGTGTGTGTGTGTGTGTGTGTGTGTGTATCCCTGCACCTGATAGACTGTCCTTCATTAGCGATGTTTCCCGGAGTGTATGATGTGTTCCCGATATCAGCGCTCTTCTTTATTTTCACTGCTCTGAAAAACGCTCAGCACAGCAGAAACGGCCCGGTATCCTCTTTCCCGCTGTGACCCCTGAGCACTGTATAGATCTTTATTTATTCAGGATAAAGACCATGACCAGAGAGACAGACAGACAGAGAGACAGACAGAGAGACAGACAGAGAGACAGACAGAGAGACAGACAGAGAGACAGACAGAGAGACAGACGATTATCATAGAGAAATGTCTGTTGTAAATAGATGCTATAGATTGATATTGTAGACAGATACTGGAGTTAGACATCATTAGATATTGTTGGTAGATACATTATGTAGATATTGTAGATATATACAGTAGATATTGTTAATAGATATTGTTGGTAGATACAGTATATAGATATTGTAGATATATACAGTAGATATTGTTAATAGATATTGTTGGTAGATACAGTATATAGATATTGTAGATAGATACAGTAGATATTGTTAATAGATATTGTTGGTAGATACAGTATATAGATATTGTAGATATATACAGTAGATATTGTTAATAGATATTGTTGGTAGATACAGTATGTAGATATTGTAGATATATACAGTAGATATTGTTAATAGATATTGTTGGTAGATACAGTATATAGATATTGTAGATAGATACAGTAGATATTGTTAATAGATATTGTTGGTAGATACAGTATATAGATATTGTAGATAGATACAGTAGATATTGTTAATAGATATTGTTGGTAGATACATTATGTAGATATTGTAGATAGATACAGTAGATATTGTTAATAGATACTGTTGGTAGATACAGTAGATGTTGGTAGATCTTGTTGGTAGATCTTATTGATATATATTGTCGACGAATACTGTAGTTATTGTAGACATATACAGTAGATATTGTTAATAGATATTGTTGGTAGATTTGGTAGATATTGTTGATAGATATTGATATTGCAGGGAAGATAAACATTGTATTTTTGATAAATACTGATGATGAATATTGTAGATATATACTGTACTGTGTGTAGATACGTTAGATGTTGGTAAATCTTGTTGGTAGGTCTTGTTGATATATATTGTAGATATATACGATAGAGATACAGATTTTGTTAATAGATATTGTTGGTAGATATTTTTGATAGATATTGTTGGTAGATACAGAAGATTATTGATATATATTGTCAATGAATACTGTAGATATTGTAGACATATACGGTAAATATTGTTAATAGATATTGTTGGTAGATACGGTAGATATTGTTGATAGATATTGATATTGCAGGGTAGATAAACATTGTATTTTTGATGGATACTGATGATGAATACTGTAGATATACTGTACTGTGTGTATTTTATATATATATATATATCAGATATATACTGTTGATAGATATTGCAGATATATACTGTTGATAGATAGATAGGTAGCTAGCAGTATTAACGATTGGCTGAAAATGGGCCTTTTTAACAGAAACTGTGCTTTACAGTGGCCTAATCCAACACTGTGGCTACGAGCTAATCTGTTAGCCCAAAGCAAACACCATAGCCACGAGCTAACATGCTAATCATGATTTAACAGTATAATGCGCTGTGTTGCAGAGTTACTCTTCTAGTAAGGGATGTAGTTCAGATCTGTAGTGGGTCGCTCTGCTGCACGTCGACTCTGTTAAGGGGCTAAACATGGCGTGTCCGAGTGGCGGGCGTGTGCGAGTGCTCTGCACACATTGCCAGAGCAGTTGGACCGTGGTCAGGAGGTGCTGAAGGGCCGAATCTCACCAGACTGAGAAAAGCTGGGGAGGAGGAAAGATCCTGATTACGCAACAGCCTTTTCCTCAGCACTCCTTCTGTAGAAAACCTGGCAGAGAGAGAGAGGGGGGGGGGGGGGGTTAAGAGAAGGGAGAGAGAAAGGTAAAGAGAGTTAGACAGAGAGAGTGAACGGGAGCAAGAGGTAGAGAGCGGCAGAGGGAGATATATAGAGAGTGAGTGAGCGAGTGTGTGTGTGTGTGGGAGGAAGCTGAAGGAGAGAGTAGTTGGAGTGTGTTGCTGGTCTTGTGGAAGGGCTGGCCGATATCACTGGTGCTCCTTTTCAATACAGTAAATAGTAGTACAGCTACTCGACCTTAAAAATAGGCCTTCCCTGGCTGGTGATGTCACCATCCATCTGCTGGCAGATAAATAGTGGGCTAGAGGGGTATAAAGCCCCCCTGCATTGAGCTGTGGAGCTAACTGTGTTCTCTGGAATGATGGTGGAGCTCCATCCAGTACGTTGGGGATGATGAGGTGGGGTGGTGATCACCATCATCCAACATCCTGACCTCACTAACACTGTTGTCACTGAATACAATCAAATCCTCACAGCAATGCTCCTCCAAAATCTAGTAGAAAGCTGGCTAGCTTCTTCTCGGGGCAGTAGAGACAGTTACTCCAACAAAAGCAAGATCAACTCTCTTGAATATCCTTGGTTTCAGAAGAAGCCTTGAATGAATGAACAGGTGTCCCAATACTTTTGTCCATATTGTCCCATTTGACTTGCTGGTTAAAGAGAACCCTTAACGATGGAAAGGGAGCGTCAGGATCTGAGTTGGCGGTCCTCGTATCGATCAGCCCGTCTGGAACTTGTGAAAGGCTGCTTAGATTGTGAGGGATGGTGCTGATGTGTTGCTTCAGCAGGCTGTGCAGATGGAGGTGGGTGGAGGGGGGGATTGGTTGATGGACAAGCTCACTGGATCAGCTATCAAAAGACCTGCTGTAGTCACGGAAACGGCAGCTGATGGCTGTCCATCAAAATGCCGCCGGCTCAGACTTGGAGCGATCAGACGGAACAGTACCTCAGTGAGAGAGATGTCAGGCCGGCTGGTAACATCAGCACTAATTGACTGTTAGCAAGTCAAAAACGCAAAAATCAATAATACATGAAAAGAGACCCTGCTGACGGCGAGCAGCGGCCGGCTTCCATCCGCTAGTCAGGTTCATCGCTGGGGTTTAAGGAACAGTTCAGCAAAAAAGATGCACTGAAGTGCCCATTATAGTGAGATCATAAAGCCCAAAGCCTTAGAAGCTTGTTTAAGGTATCATTGTGATGTCATAAAGCCCAAAGCCCTTGAAGCTTGTTTAAGGTATCATTGTGATGTCATAAAGCCCAAAGCCCTTGAAGCTTGTTTAAGGTATCATTGTGATGTCATAAATTCCCAAACCAATTGCAGCTATTTACGTTTTGATTGTGATGTCATAAAGCCTGAACACATTTGAAGCTTATTAAAGGTATCATTGTGATGTCATAAGGCCTGAACACATTTGAAACTTGTTCATGGTATCATTATGATGTCATAAGGCCTGAACATATTTGAAGCTTGTTCATGGTATCATTATGATGTCATAAGGCCTGAACATATTTGAAGCTTGTTCATGGTATCATTATGATGTCATAATGCTTAAAATATTTGAAGCTTGTTTACATTCTAATTGTGATGTCATAAAGCCTGAACACATTTGAAGCTTGTTCATGGTATCATTATGATGTCATAAGGCCTGAACACATTTGAAGCTTGTTCATGGTATCATTATGATGTCATAATGCTTAAAATATTTGAAGCTTGTTTACATTCTAATTGTGATGTCATAAAGCCTGAACCAATTGAAGCTTGTTTACATTCTGATTGCGATGTCATAAAGCCTGAACACATTTAAAAGCTTTAAGGTATCCTTGTGATGTCATAAGGCCTGAACCATTTGATGCTTGTTTATGTTGTGATTGTGAGGTTATAAAACCTAAACTTGTTGAAGCTTGTGTACGTTCTGAATGTGATGTCATAATGCTTGAAGTATTTGAAGCTTGTTTAATCTATCATTGTGATGTCATTATGTCTGAACCCATTCAAGTTTTCTGAATTTTCTGATTGTGATGTCATAAGACCTAAACACATTTAAAAGTGTTAAGGTATCATTGTGATGTCATAAGGCCTGAACCATTTGATGCTTGTTTATGTTGTGATTGTGAGGTTATAAAACCTAAACTTGTTGCAGCTTGTGTACGTTCTGAATGTGATGTCATACAGCCTTTAACGCTTTTAACGCTTGTTTAAGGTATCATTGTGAGGTCATAAGGCCTGAACCCATTGCAGCTTGTTTACGTTCTGATTGTGAGGTCACAAAACCTGAACCCATTGAAGCTAGTTTAAGGTATCATTGTGATGTCATAAGGCCTAAACCCATTGAACCTTTCTTTTCCAAGTCATCTGGTTTTCTAAATCTGATTGCTTTGTCTGCATGAAACCGATCTGTGTTTTGAGCTGATTGAGAGGCATCTTGGGCGAGTATTTGCAGAGATGGGACCATCTGGTGACCATCGAAGTCTGGTGTTTTTTTAGCAACATTAGCGTCTAACAGTCTTTAGATTGCATCTCCTAAATGCATTATCTTGGCTTGACGTAGCATTGGATGAATATTGATTGATTAAAACTTCTATTAATTATTAGTCAACACCATAACACCACTGTCTTCGCCAGGGCAGGCCAGGACAGGGGTCCTTGGGCAAGACTCCAAACTCTACGTTCTCCTTCCTGTATAGCATGATTCAAATGTGAGACGCTCTGGATAAGCATCAGACCAGTGCCATCAACGTAAACGTAGTTCAGATCAGTGCATATTTTACAGTATGAACAGCGGTCAGAACTGAACAGCACTGAATCCAGAGTCCTGAATGGATACTACAGCTAGTGCTCACTGCCCATGCTGTGTATTAGCAGTGCAAGGACCTACTTTTCACACACCCACACCACTCGTCTGGGGCTCGGCAGGGTGGGGGTGGCCTTCAGCAGCCCACTGCGGTGTGGACCTGAACGGGTACACTCACACACACACACACACACACACACACACACACACACACACAAGCGCACACTGAGTTCAGTGAGGAAGATTAGAGGCGGAACAGTGGGGAGCGAGCTTACAGAGCTTTGATCAACAGCAGTCGAGCTAACGCAATACAACATCTGCAACTTTGAGCATTAAAGCAGCCCAGATTGGGATTGGACACTGCCTCCTTTAGAGGATTTGGGAAAGGGGGCTCTGACTGATTTAGCCTCAGCCTCAGCCTCTCTCTCTCTCTCGTAAGCGTGTGTGTTGACAACAGACGAGAGAGCCTTCCGTTCTTAACTCCTGATCTCCGGGGCCCTACGGTGATGAGGCGTCAGTACAGAGTAAGATACACTATGTCCAAATACTTGTGGACACCCCTTCGGCTGATTTAAGCTGCACCCATTGCTGACACAGATGTGCGGATACAGCTTGTCTAGTCCTTGTAGAGAAGTGTACTGCCAATAGAATAGGACTCCCTGGAGCAGATAAGCATGAAGCTATGGGCTCCATGCTGCCTAATGCTAGCTGGGCTAGAGAGGGGTATAAAGCCCCCCAGCAGCATTGAGCTGTGGAGCAGTGGAAGAACGGTGTTCTCTGGAGTGATTGATGGGATGAGTTGGGGAGTTGAGGATTATGAGGTGAGATGGTGATCATCATCCAACATCCTGACCTCACTAACTCCACTCTTGTCGCTCAGTGCAATCAAATCCTCACAGCAATGCTCCTCCAAAATCTAGTAGAACGCTGGCTAGCTGCTTCCCTGGACAGTAGAGACAGTTACTCCAGTTACTTTTAATACCCAAGACTTCCCCATGGAGCTTGTGTACGATGTGATTGTGATGTCATGAAGCCTGAACCCTGTGGAGCTTGTTATGGTTTTGGCTGTGATGTCATAAGGCCTAAAGAGTCTTTTGGGACATATTGAAATATGATGATGATGATGATGATGAGGTCACAAAGCCTGAACCCTTGGGGGTTTGTTATAACTTAACTGTTAAATCATAGACTCTGAACCTTTTGAAAACTGTTTGTGTCATAGTGATGACATCATATACCCTGAACTCTTTAACGCTTGTTTAAGGTGTCACTGTGACATCATAGACTCTAAGCCCTTTGAAAACTGTCATCATAGAACCTGACCCCTTTAACGCTTGTTTAAGGTGTTACTGTGATGTCATCGTAGACCCATAACCTTTTGGAAGTTATTTGAGGTGTCGTTGTGACGTCATCATGGAACCTGAACCCTTTAAAGTTTGTTTAAGGTATTACTGTGATGTCATCGTAGACCCATAACCTTTTGGAAGTTATTTAAGGTGTCATTGTGACGTCATCATGGAACCTGAACCCTTTAAAGTTTGTTTAAGGTGTTACTTTGATGTCATCGTAGACCCTTAACTTTTTGGAAGTTATTTGAGGTGTCATTGTGACGTCATCATGGAACCTGAACCCTTTAAAGTTTGTTTAAGGTGTTACTTTGATGTCATCGTAGACCCTTAACTTTTTGGAAGTTATTTGAGGTGTCATTGTGATGTCATCATGGAACCTGAACCCTTTAAAGTTTGTTTAAGGTATTACTGTGATGTCATCCTAGACTCTAAACTCTTTAAACCTTGTTTAAGGTGTCACTGTGACATCATAGACTCTGAACCCTTTGGAAACTGTTTCTGTCATTGTGATGTCATCATGGATTCTAAAGCCTTTAAACCTTGTTTATGTCATTTTGATGTCACCCTAGACCTTGAACCCTCTAAAGCTTGTTTAAGGTATTACTGTGATGTCACCCTAGACCCTGAACTCTTTCACGCTTGTTTAAGGTATCACTGTGACATCATAGACTCTGAACCCTTTGGAAACTGTTTGTCATTGTGATGTCATCATAGAACCTGAACCCTTTAAAGCTTGTTTAAGGTGTTACTTTGATGTCATCATAGACCCTGAACCTTTTGAAAATTGTTTAAGGTGTCATTGTGATGTCATAGACCCTGAACCCTTTAAAGCTTGTGATGTCATAAAGACTGTAACCTTTGGAACCTAACTTATGGCCGTAACGTCTGAAAGCCTGAACCGTTTGGAGTCTGTGTATGGTCTGATACCATAAGGCCTGAAGGCTGAATTTACAACCGTGATGTCATAAAGCGGGGGTCTTCAGTTCCAGTCCTGGAGGGTTTGGTGATTTCCCTGCTCAAACACACCTGGTTCAAGTCATGTTCATTTCCAGGCTTCATGGCTTAATGTACGCGAGTTGGGAAATCACCAAACCGTGCTGGACACCAGCCCTCCAGGCCGGGAGACTTGAGCTTGTTTAAGCCGTGTCTATGATGTCATGAAGCCTGAACCCCTTGGGGCTGGTTTAGGGTGTGTTAGCCAGTTTTGACAGTGCCCTGTGTTAACTGAAGTTGATTTAGGCAAATCTGTCTTGTGATAACGCCGCTGTCGTTAGCCACCGCCTGGCTATACTTTCACCTCAGAGGGGTGGGAAGATGGCTCACAGTGACCTCCATAAAGTCCAAACACCGATAACGCCCTGCCACCAAGTGCATTGATCCCGAGCTAAATGCAGCCTAGTCTGGGATTTCGCCCGGAGGAACAGTCACACAGGCATCTCCTGATAACCTCGGACTGAGTGGTAGGTCTGTCTTATGCAAAAGTTTAGACACCCTGCATCGAAAACACACGTCTGCACACTGTAAAGCGTAATCTTATAATAATTCTAATAATAATAATAATATTAAGACCACCTACCTAATAGCCGGACTGACCACCCTCGGCTCGAGACCTCGTGGCATGGACTGACTGCCTAATAACGGGAGTGACCACCCCACTACTTTTGCGCACGCACACACACACACTCACACACATTTTGCCTAGTCCTTGCAGAGAAACACTGCCATGCAATCTGATCCTCACAATAATTTATTATTTTTTTCATTGCACTTGATTTCTGAGGAAACAACGCATGAGCAGGTGTCCCAATACTTTTGTCCATGTAGAATACAGGCGTGAATCACCTTTTAAATGTTAACCCTGTTTAAATGGAGTATACTTTAACAGGGGCGTCCACAGACAGTAGTGTAGGTACAGAACTTAGGGGTGTGTGAAATCACCGCTGATCGGCCGTGACGGCTCACGCCCATTTACAGCTGCTGTTTGCTGCTTCTTGCTTTGAGTAAGCCATCAAATGATCCGTCAGAGTCATGCAAAGTCATTACCATCACGATGCTGACCTTTGCAGTACTGAGATCAACAAAGGAGGGGAAAAAAGGAAAAAAGAACCGTCGCCATGTTTTTATTGTGTGCCGTGAGCGCTCTGACCTACCTCCGGCGTTTCAGATCAGCGCCTGTGGGTGTTTTGATGAATGAAGGTAGTCACGTAACCCAACTGAAGTAAACAGTGTAATGCAGGCCGGTCTCTAAACGAGCCCCGTCATGCCTCATCACGCATTTAGCAGAGTGATTTTAGTAAGGAAGCACGATGAGTCAGATCACTCACCGATCTGCCATAACATTAGGACCGAGCAGATCCCCCAGAAGAACAGAAAAAACTATATTTACCATTAGTGTTACCATTGGACACCACTTCCCCTTTTATCCCATCCGTACAGTAAACACACACACTAGCTAGTGATCAAACGCACACAGTGGACATGGAGCACACGTGCCCAGAGCAGTGGACGGCCATTGCTGCGGCACCCGGGGAGCTTGCTCGAGGGCCATACGGTGAGGGCAGCTTGCCTAGCCCGGGTATCGAACCCACAACCCTGCCATCAATATCCAGCTGAGCCACCACTGCCCTGCCCTGTCCCCTCCATCGACAGCAATGATTCTCCGCTAGCTATTCCTACAACTCTCGATGAACCTCTAGCTGAGCTAAGTTTTAGTGATTTGAGGTCCTTGGACGTGAACGTGTGAAGTACAGGGCGATTTATTTATTTATTTATTTATTTATTTAATTAATTTCGGTTTCGCTTGTGGGTTCATTAACGTTCCACCTTCATAAAGACACATAATTAACCTTAGTAGTTTTGAAAGTTTTGTGACTGAGACGAATTTTACTGTAAATAAACGGGAAGTGGATGGAGGTGTGGACACAAGCCCGAGTCAAAATCCGGGAAGGATTGTCCTGCCAGTGTTTTTATTTATTTATTTTATTTTTTTACGATAACGAGACTGAATGAAAACAAACGGAAATGAAACGGGAGTAACGAGGCTGTTTTTAAAATGTAAGGAGTAGAAAGTTCAGGTAATTGGGTGAAAATGTAAGACGTAGAAGTAAAAAGTCGTCTGTAAAAGAAAAAAAAAAGTAAAAAAAAATTTTTACTTAAGTAAAGTAAAGTTATTTGACTCTTCTGATGAAGCCACAGAAAGCCTCAATAGATCACATCTGACTTTTTTTTTACACAGGAATTTACACCCAGTTTACAGCCAGTCTTCGGTAAACAAACCAATGCTAGGGCTAAGTTACCTCAGCTAGCGATACTAGCCGTCCCTAGTGAGGGTCAGCCTGGGCCGTTCCTTGGGGGGTCGGCCTTGTCGAGAGGAAACACTGAGATTTACCACAGCAGTCAGGAGTAGCAGTGAGATCCTGCTGGTGTGGGTTTCCCTCCATCCAGCGATGAGCGCAAACGTGACCTGAGTGACCTGAGAGACAGCGCCCCCTTGTGGAGGGTGTTTAAACAGATGAAGACAGCTTTCTAAAGACAGATCCCCCGATTGTCATTCAAACAGCAAACCGATTATTAAAAATGACATTTAATAGGATACAGTTTAATGTAATTATCCTGTAATCTGTAATGGTAAGTCGCGAGCGATAGTGCAGTACCACCTCTTATCATCTCGTTAAAAAGAGATGGAGATCCCACTAGAATCAACACCCCTCCCCTTCCTGTCCAGTGTCCCGCCTCACTGTAAAGCACATTTCCTCCCTCTCACGCCTGCTTTCTCTTTCTCTTACACATTCATTCTCTCACTCTTCCCTCCATCCCCCTCTCTCTCTCTCTCTCGTTTTCTCCCTCCTGCACTCTCTCTCTCTCTCTCTCTCGCTATTTCGCTCTCCCGATCTCTCATGCTCTCGCTCGCTCTCTCGCTTGCTCTCTCACATGGCTCCTGCATGTGACACGGAGTGGTGCCAGAACACCCCGGATGCCCACTGGCTCTTGAGTTCCAGGCCTTGTTAAATTTTAAACTAAACAAAAGAGAGAGAGAGAGTGCGCGAGAAAGGGAGGGAGAGCGAGCGAGCGAGCGAGAGAGAGAGAGCGAGAGAGTGAAAGGCACGTGGGGGTTGAGAGAATGTGCAACAACATCAGCCTCATTCATGCACTTCCGTGGACTTACTGCAAGAGTCTTTGGCTGCTCTCTCTCTCTCTCTCTCTCTCTCTCTCTCTCTCTCGTTCTAGCTCTCTCGCTCTAGCTCTCTCTCTCCCCTTCAATGAGACTTCCTCACTCTTACAGCATGATTGTCTGTCTGCTTTGGCTCCTCCCCACTAGGTCTTTCTGCCCCGCTCTCCCACACTCCCCACTCTCTCTCTCTCTCTCTCTCTCTCTCTCTCTCTCTCTCGCTTTCTCTTTGCTGCTGTAGCTGCATGTCGGACGCCCAGTTCTGCTCTATTCAGTGTGACCTGCAGACAGGTCGTTATCAGTGTCAGAGCTGAGCCCACGTTCGTGGTACTTTTCTAGGTTCTTCGGAGGCGTTTAACCCTTCGCTGACCATCTCCGACCGTATGTTAATGAGTGTAAGCAGTGTGATGATGATGATGATGATCATGATGTTGATGACCTCAACGTCTTACCTCCACTACGACTATAGAATCTGCTCGAGTTGCTCAGCCTTTGGGTTCTCCTCCATGTTGCTTCCATGGTTCAGAGTGGAGAGGGCGGAGTCATGTGACCTCATGCGGTAGTAATGTACACACTTAATATATGAACACACACTATCCATATAAATCCAAATTATCAACATATATGAGGGTAAAGGACCTTCAGAAGATCTGAAGAATCCTCTATTACTGTGTTATATCACCATAACACTTAGACAGGCGCTCCACCCAGGAGCCCCGTTTCTCAGACTTTCTGCAGGAGTTTGTTTCTTTCAGACATGTCTGAAGTACTAGAGAGTAGAGGTCCAGGTGCTCTATCAGAAAAGTGACTTGAGTAGAAGTAGAAGTGTCTTTAAGCTCCAGACTTAAGTGGAAGTACTGAAGTATTTAGCATTTTGTACTTAAGTACTGCAAGTAAAAGTACAGTACTGTGTTCTGTAGTTCTTACAGAAAGCAGTCAAAAGTTTGGGTATCAGTGTTTCTATTAGTTCAGATGCTCAGACTTAAGGACTGTCTCAGTTCCTCTGGCTGTAGTAGAAGGACGGGACTGTAGAAGACAGAGTTCATGAACCTTCACCAGTCTTCAGTTCACTCTCTAAACAAACTCACCCAAAAGAGAGAGAGAGAGAGCTGAGCAGACCTGACTCGACCCGCCACATACAAGAGCTTCATCTGTAAAACCAGTGAGGAGAGCAGCTCAAACCCCTGAGCTTCACTCTCTGTAAACTCAACTACAGCTGAAAGATCTCAGGATGTTCCCACACATACGAGTATTTGCAGGAGGTGAAGATGGAGGAGGTTCTTCTGGTGGTTCTTCTTCTTCCATCTGGAGATAAACTAACAGAGCTCTAGCGTTAGTGTCCTCACTCGAGCTCGATCGCTTGATCTGCTCAATGTTGAGGCGGCTTCCTCGAACTCGGTGATGGCGCCATCTAGCGCTCTGGAGGTGATAGTGTATGTATATATATATATATATATATGCAGTGAAGTAAAAGTGGAAGTAGGAGAAATAATAATCCTCCAGTAGATACAGATAAATACAGAAGTGGAGTTCTTCTACTTCCTTACCACACGTCTCAGCAGCTGTAGGACGCTCATCCAGAGCATCCATGGCCAGTGTAAGATCGCTTTCGCCCTGGTACAAGGGCTGCATGGGCGAATGACGCAAAGCTTGAGGATTACTGTGAGCTATGGCAGTGATGTACTGGTTCGCGACTGGGATAGGGGGCTCGGTTTGCTTTGAACACAATGGGCTCTGTGCCCACAGGAAACCTGTGAATGGTGTGTTTATATGCCCCCGATTAGAAATTAGACAATGCTCTAAAAATGACCTAAGCTCTCTAAACAGCAACAAACGCATCTGTGTAGAGCTCCTCCGAAATTTCTCAGCGGATTTGGTGTGAGGAGCATTGACCTCACCCATGACCTTTTCTCCTGTCCGAGTGCGTCTAAGTCCAGTTGCAGAGAGTGCTCCGTCCAGCGCCGATTCTTCGATTAGCACCTTGGCAGGAATAAGAGCTGAATAAGCCACATGACCTTGACATATTTTACTGAAGCAGGCTGTGGACATCCACGACAACTTCTATAGGGCATTAGAAATGAATCCCAAAAAGCATGTGCAGCATTATTGGTCTGGAAAACCGTACACTGCTGGAGATGTAGGCTGGGTTTCAGTTTCATCTTCGCCAGCATCACAGGAGCTATCGAGGAGCTCCAGTGGCTAATCACTGAAAGTAAGACAGTAAGATGGCTTGTCTAGTTCCTGTAGAGAAGTACTGCCCATAGAATAGGACTCTGAACCTGTTGGCACCATGCTGCCTAATGCCAGGCGTGGGCTAGAGGGGTGTGAAGCCCCTCAGCATTGAGCTGTGTAGCAGTGGAAGAACTGTGCTCTCTAGAATTATGGATGGTGGAGCTCCATCCAGGAAGTTGGGGATGATGAGATAGGGTGGTGATCATCCAACATCCTGACCTCACCAAGGCCTCTCTTGTTGCTGAATGCAATCAAATCCTCACAGCAATGCCCCCTCCAAAATCTAGTCCTTCCTGGACAGTAGAGACCGTTACTTCAACAAAAGCAGGATCAGCTCTTTTTTAATACCCTTGATTTCAAAAGAAGCAATGAATGAGCAGGTGTCCCAATACTTTTGTCCAAATAGTGTAAATTAATTTCATTACTGAAGAGTGGTGAAAGAAGGCCTCCTGCTGCCAGGTTACGCCTCAGGCTGCAGTATCACTATCCTCCTGACATGCATTTCTGTGTCCTATCTGTCCCCGAGCAGCCGGACGTGGTCTCTGCGAGTGATGTTTGAGAACAGCCTCAGTGCTGCTGTTTCTCTTCCCCTTATCAGCTGTGGGCTCGAGGCAAGAAACTGAAACTGAGACCACAGCTCAAAATATGGAGAAGATCCTCTAGCAGTAGCGCGGTGTCCTCGTACCCCGGGTGTAGGTGATCAGCTGAGACATGATGGGTGTCTGAAGTTTGCTTCTGTAGCAAACATTAGGTAGAGTAGCTAACATCCAGCCAACATCCAGTTAACATCTAGCAAACATCAGCTAGAGTAGCCAACATCCAGTTAACATCCAGCAAACATCAGCTAGAGTAGCCAACATCCAGTTAACATCCAGTTAACATCCAGCAAACATCAGCTAGAGCAGCCAACATCCAGTTAACATCCAGCAAACATCAGCTATAGTAGCCAACATCCAGTTAACATCCAGTTAACATCCAGCAAACATCAGCTAGAGCAGCCAACATCCAGTTAACATCCAGCAAACATCAGCTAGAGTAGCCAACATCCAGCAAACATCAGCTAGAGTAGCCAACATCCAGCAAACATCAGCTAGAGTAGCCAACATCCAGTTAACATCCAGTTAACATCCAGCAAACATCAGCTAGAGTAGCCAACATCCAGCCAACATCTAGCAAACATCAGCTAGAGTAGCCAACATCCAGCAAACATCAGCTAGAGTAGCCAACATCCAGTTAACATCCAGCAAACATCAGCTAGAGCAGCCAACATCCAGCCAACATCTAGCAAACATCAGCTAGAGTAGCCAACATCCAGTTAACATCCAGCAAACATCAGCTAGAGTAGCCAACATCCAACCAACATCCAGCCAACATCAGCTAGAGTAGCCAACATCCAGCCAACATCAGCTAGAGTAGCTAACATCCAACCAACATCAGCTAGAGTTGCTAACATCCAACCAACATCCAACCAACATCCAGCCAACATCCAGCTAGAGTAGCTAACATCCAAAGTAACATCAGCTAGCTCTCGCTGGTGTTAGCGATGCCTATAAACAGTGTTAGCTTTAGCTCATTATTTGATTAGAAGATGCAGCATCTGATCAGAACAAGCCCCACTGAGGTAAACGATTCCGCTGTATCCCCCAGTTTACGTAACGTCTGACCTGAAGGTCAGTCTTCGTCCTCATCCTCCTCTCGAGTTTCATTCTGACTGTGCAGAGCTCCAGGGACGAGAGAACCTGATCCCCACCCTGGGGGCTCCCCGCTCCCCTGCAAGCTTTTGTTCAGAGAGAACACACGTCCAGTCTCCAATCACACCGTCACCAGAGGCAGAGCGCTGCCTGTACCTGCCAGACTGCAGCCTGACCTGCTGATGCTGAGATTCAGAAGAACCCAGACCTTCATCCATTTCATTTTTGGTGATTCAGATGAAGTCAATGAGAAGATTCGGAAGTTTGGGTCATTTGTAAGAAACTGAGGCTTCATGAAACTTTCAATATTTTTGAAAATTTCTAAAACCAGGGCCTAGGTGGGGTGGTGCTCTTCCTACATCCTGACCTCACCAAGGCCTCTCTTGTTCCTGAATGCAATCATATCTTCACAGCAGTGCCCCCTCCAAAATCTAGTCCTTCCTGGACAGTAGAGACCGTTACTTCAACAAAAGCAGGATCAGCTCTTTTTTAATTCCCTTGATTTCAAAAGAAGCAATGAATGAGCAGGTGTCCCAATACTTTTGTCCAAATAGTTTAAATGAATTTCTTTACTGAAGAGTGGTGAAAGAAGGCCTCCTGCTGCCAGGTTACGCCTCAGGCTGCAGTATCACTATCCTCCTGACATGCATTTCTGCCAGACTGCAGCCTGACCTGCTGATGCTGAGATTCAGAAGAACCCAGACCTTCATCCGTTTCATTTTTGGTGATTCAAATGAAGTCAATGTGAAGATTCGGAGGTTTGGGTCATTTGTATGAAACTGAGGCTTCATGTAACGTTTAATATTTTTGAGAATTTCTGAAACCAGGGCCTTATATATCTTAAAACTGTGATATTTTATAGTAAGCCGGTGCCGTAAAACTGTCATTTCGTTTAATTGAGATGAAATCAAGGCCTCGTAGCTTTATTTTCGGTAGTTAGGGTGAACCAAACACCACAAATGGCTTTCATTTTTGTGATTCTTATAAAAAGGTTTGGTGGTAATTGTAGGTTTTGGTGCTTTTGATGAAAGCAATGCCTCATAGTGTTCATTTTGGCGACTTAGATGAAACCAGTCCCTCACAGCTTTAATATTTGGTATTTTTAGATGAAACCAATAACTCACAACTTTAATTTTTGGCATTTTAGACTAAGCCAGTGACTCACAGCGTAAACTTTTGGCGATTTAGATTAGGCCAGTGCCTCACAGTCTTAGCATTTGGTGATTCAGCTGAACCATGGCCTCATACAGCTTTATTCTTCAAGACTTTAATGAAAACAATGGCTCATAGGTTTACTCATTGGTGGTTCAGATCAAGCTTCGGCCCTGTGTGGCTTCAACGTTTGGGGATTCAGATGAGTTTTCATTTCTGGGGATTCAGAAACCACCAAGAGCACATGTGGCTTTAATTTTGGATTGGATGAAATGGAGCTTCTATTTTTTTTTTTTTTTTTTACGTGAATGCAAGGAGGGGTTTTTTGGTAGATGTGAGTTTCAAACTGGTTCTGTTTCTGATCTTTATTATTTATATCTTGGTACATCTGTTGATTTATGGAGCCGGCGAGATTAGGATTATAAAATCAGATTTTACAGTTATTTTCCCAAAGCACCTTTCCAGAAATTCAGAAATCCAGGTCCAGACCTCTGTTGAGCATCACCATTAGTGTTAGGAGAACTCAGTAAGGACCATGGAGAGAAACCAAGACTCAAAAGGAGAAACTCTCTAAAAGCATAAAGAAGAAACATTGAGCGGAAACTACACCCAGTGGGGAAATCCCTTGAAGAAGATGAGCAAGAATCACTGAGAAGAACCACTACATAAAAGGAAAAACTCGAGGAGAGCACGATGAAGAACCGTGGAGAAGAAAACAAGACCCAAAATGGACCACTGATAAGAACCAAAACCCAAACCTCAAAAGAAGAAACTATCCAAGAGTATGAAGAAGAACCACTGAGAAGAAACAAGACTCACAAAGAGAAATTCCACAAGAGTATCAGGACTAACCTCCTCAGGGAACATCTTCCGAAGAAGATGAGCAAGAACCATTGAGAAGAACCAACACTTAAAAAGAGAAATTATGCAAAAGTATGAAGAACCACTAAGCGGAAACAAGAGAAATACAAGAGTATGAGCAAGATCTCCTGAGAAGAACCAAGACTCAATCAGAAGAAGATAAGCAAGAACCCTTGAGATGAACCAAAACTCTTTAAGAAGATGAGCAGGAACCACTGAGAATAACCAACACTTCAAAGGAGAAACTCCTTAAGAGCATGATGAAGATCTGTGGAGAGGAAACAAGACCCAAAATGGAAATCCACTAAAGAGCATGAAGATGAACCACTGATAAGAACCAAAACCCAAACTTCAAAAGAAGAAACTATCCAAGAGTATGAAGAAGATAAGCAAGAACCCTTGAGATGAACCACAACTCCCTAAGAAAATGAGCAAGATCCTCTGAGAAGAACCAAGACTCAAAAAGAGAAACTCCCTAAGACCATGAGGAAGAATACTTGAGAAGAACCAAGACATAAAAGGAAAAACTCTCTAAGAGTATGAGGCCAAACCTCTGAGAGGAACCTACACTCAATTGGAAGATCTCCCTAAGAAGATGAGCAAGAACCCTTGAGATGAACCAACACTTAAAAGGAGGAACTCGCTAAGAGTATGAAGAAAAAACACTGAGAGGAAACAAGAGAAATACAAGAGTATGAGCAAGACCTCCTGAGAAGAACCGAAACTCAAAAGGAGCATCTCTCTAAGATCAAAAAGAGAACCCTTGAGATGAACCAAACCTCTGTAAGATGATGAGCAAGAACCATTGAGAAGAACCAACACTTCAAAGGAGAAACTCTACAAGAGTATGAAGGAAAAACACTGAGAGGAAACAAGACAAATATAACAAGAGCATGAGCAAGATCTAAGATGATAAGAAAGAGAACCCTTGAGATGAACCAAAACTCCCTAAGAAGATGAGGAAGAACCCTCGAGAAGAACCAACACGTCAAAGGAGGAACTCTCTAAGAGTATAAGGAAGAAAAGCTGAGCTGGAAAGCGGAACCTGCTGCCCTCTGGGAGAGCAGTTAGGAGACTCGTAGGACAGGTTTACAAGGAAGATCCTGCAGGAGAAAGATCTGAGAGATAAGGCCGTGAGTAACGTTAAAGTCTGTGGAAGTGCGGTAGAGTACCGGCGGCGTCTGATCTTCTGTCTGAATGGAAGCCGATCTGTTCTGAATCTCGGCGAGGTTTCGCTTCTGTCCAAAAAATTCCCAACTATTAAACTTGGAAATAGTAATAATAATAATAGTAGCATCAGTGGAAATTGAGGATTGCTGACTCTCTGGAGTCTGGCCTCCAAAACCAACACTGTGTCAGTCAGCGGGATCCAGACTGACCTGTTCACTGAGAGCAAAGTTCATCAGCTACATCTACAGAAGGAGCTACATCCTCCTAGAGAAGTGTAAATGAGCTGGACTGCATGATTCCCACTGCTTCCCAGTTTACTGACGTCTGAAGCACCACTCACACTCAGAATTCCATAAGACCTGGCCAGTCAAGCCAGGGTTACAGCAGATCTGTGGGTTTAGGCTGAGTTCAAATTCTGAGGCTCATCTCAGTCCCGCTCCCTCTTCTCCCTCCTCTCTCTGCTTTAATTAAGGGGGGATTTAAACTCGCCCTTCAGGTCATGTTTGGAAAGGTTTGGCGCATTTAGGGGGAATTTTGTCAGATTGCCGTCGGGTTCAGATGGATAGTTAAAAGGCTACCATCAGATTCAGTTGGAATTGTGTTGGGCTACAGTCGGATTCAGAGGGAATTTCGTAGGGCTACAGTTGGAATTTCGTTGGGCTGCAGTTGGGCTACAGTTGGAATTTCGTTGGGCTACAGTCGGATTCAGAGGGAATTGTGTTGGGCTACAGTCGGATTTAGAGGGAATTGTGTTGGGTCACAGTCGGATTTAGAGAGAATTGTGTTGGGCTACAGTTGGAATTTTGTTGGGCTGCAGTTGGAATTTCGTTGGGCTGCAGTTGGGTTCAGCTGGAGTTTCGTTGGGATTCACTCCGATTCCAGGGGAATTTTATAGGGATTCAGCTGGAATTGTGTTGTTCTACAGTCGGATTCAGAGGGAATTCCGTTGGGCTATCGTCAGGTTCTCGTCAGTTTTTTGGGCTACATGTGGTGTTGGAACACACATTAAAGGGCTACAGTCAGATTTCTATGGAATTTTGTCGGCCTGCAGTCGAGTTCAGGCACCAAACTGTGTGGATACAGTCTGGGATGGGTTCTGAATTAGGAGACCTGGGAACACTCTCGGGCTGGATTGGAGTTTGGATCTGAATTTGTGGAGGGATGTAGAGCTGGACACCTTTCACACTCTTTGTTCCAGCCAGGAGTTTCTCTGTGACTTCTGGGCACAGTGTGTTTCACCTTGGCACTGAGTGAGTGAAGTGGAAACTGATTGGCTCGTGGGGACGGAGAGTGTGATGCTGCTGTGTTTAGCCTCACGTGAACAGCACACTGAGTGGGTCACTCTCTCACCCTGGTGTCTGTCCTTCATCCTCTCTCTCTCTCTCTCTCTCTCTCTCTCTCTCTCTCTCTCTCTCTCTCTCTCTCTCTCTCTCTCTCTCTGCTGTTATGTAACAGGCCGCTCTGGCTCTGCTGTTAGTGTGTTATTACTGAGGGAACCACTCAAGCCGCTCAGACGTGTGTGTGTGTGTGTGTGTGTGTGTGTGTGTGTGTGTGTGTGTGTGTGTGTGTGTGTGTGTGTGTGTGTTCTGTTTGTGATGCACTCCAGCTCCTCTGCCTTTCAAACTGGAAAAGGGAAATCGCATTTCACACATAGCGTGCTCTGTCATAACACATCCACTCTCTCTCTCTCTCTCTCTCTCTCTTTCTCTCTCTCTCTCTCTCTCTGTACCAGCTGTACACAGAAGGTGGTGGAGGTTTTCCATCACTGTGTTCATCATTAGAACATCTCCAAAGTTCTCCTCTCTCATGGAGTCTAGTGTTATTTAGAGTTCTCCTCAGATCAACACCTGGTTTGGTGGTAAATCAGGGCTTAATGATGGTAAATCTGGTGAGCTGCTGCTGCTGCTGCTGCTGCTGCTGCTGATGGAGTTGAACACATCCTCCACGCTGTGCTGGCTGGACTGGGGGGCGTCCAGGAGAACCCTGGAGGAACCGAGCTCTGTTCTTCAGACTAGCTCACCGACAAGATCTCACCTACAAAAGTATTTGGACACCTGCTCATTCATTCATTGCTTCTCCTGCTTCTGTTGGAGTAACTGTCTGTACTGTACAGGGAGGAAGGCTTTTTACTAGATTGTGGAGGAGCATTGCTGTGAGGATTTGATTGCATTTAGCAACAAGAGCGTTGGTGAGGTCAGGATGTTGGATGATGATCACCACTCCACCTCATCGTCCCCAACTCATCCCAGAAGTACTGGATGGAGCACCAGGTCATCGCAGGGGGGCTTTATATACCCCTCTAGCCTGGCATTAGGCATGGTGCCAATAGGTTCATTATGTTGATCTGCTCCAGAGAGTCCTATTTACAGCTGTGTGTGTGTGTGTGTGTGTGTGTGTGTGTGTGTGTGTTGCTGTAAAAACTGTTTCACTGCTGTGATGTTAGTAGAGCATCAGCTATCTCTCTCTCTCTCTCTCGCTCTCTCTCTCTCTCTCTCTCTCTCTCTCTCTCTCTCTCACACACACACACCATGCCCTTTGAACGTATCAGGTGGAGTGATAGCAAGGAGAGGTGGGGGAGGGAGAGGTGCAGTGTGTATCAGTGCAGATCACTCTTCTCCTGGATGTTTTATTGATGTGTGAAGTCGGAGCGGCTTTGATACTGCGGTCAACAGTACACACACACACACACACACACACACACACACACACACACACACACACAGGTTTACACACACCCTTCCCCGCTCAGTAAGTCACTGCTGTAGTTTTTCATGTTGGCAGTCAGTTTGAGGAGTGTATACACATACCCTATACGTCCAAATATTTATGGACACCCCTTCTAATGAATGCATTCGGCTACTTTAAGTTGCACCCATTGCTGACATGGCTTTGCCATCGAGCACACACACACACACAGCTTGTCCAGTCCCTGTAGAGACGTACTGCCGATAGAATAAAACACCATGCTGCCTAATAATGCCAGGTGTGGGCTAGAGGGGGGTATAAAGCCCCCCGGCATTGAGGAGCTGTGGAGCAGTTGAAGAACTGCTGTGTTCTCTGGAATGATAATGGTGGAGCTCCATCCAGTACTTCTGGGATGAGTTGGGGAGTTGGGGAGTTGGGGATGATTAGGTGGGGTGCTGATCGTCATTCAACATTGACCTCACTAACGCTCGTGCCGCTGAATGCAATCAAATCCTCACAGCAATGTTCCTCCAGAATTTAATAGAAAGCTAGCATTCTTTCCTGGACAGTAGAGACAGTCACTCCAACAAAAGCAGAATCAGCTCTTTTTAATGTCCTTGATTTCAGAAGAAACGATGAATGAGCAGGTGTCCCAATACTTTTGTCAATGTAGTGTATGCAGTGTTTGTCATTATCAGATGGCTGTTAGATTAAGGTGTGTGTGTTTGTAGACTGGCATGAACTACCCTTCTCTTATCAAAGGGCTCGTGTTACCAACGTAAGGTTTCGTAACACACACACACACACACACACTCTTACATACACACGTTACATAAGCAGGGAAGTCGGGAGTGTGGGCACGGGCCAGCTGAGCTGATTTGCGTCAACGACCAGCAGTGCAACACACACCTGATTTTTGGCCGTGAAGCACGTGGTTAGGTTTAGCGTTGTCATGGAAGCACGTGTGCTAACAATGCTATGCTAATTGCACACGCATGGCTAACATGGTGCTAGCATGCTACTGTAGTCCACAATCCCAAACCGTGAACTCTGTGGGAGTGCTCTGGGTCGTCTGTAGAGGGTACGAGAGGTTGTGGTGCCGGGCATTCTGGGTACTGTAGTCCATTACTGTGCTCCAGTGCTGTACAATCAGTGCTTTCTGATTCTGATTATTGGCAGACAAGGACCAATAACTGATATACCTGATCAACATCCTGCTCCAGCTGCTAACACTCTCGACCGCCTCACAGGAAGAAGCACAGCCGTGATTCACCAATCAGCCATATCATTAAAACCACCTGATAATATGAAGTATGTCACCCTTGTGCTGCCAAAACAGACCCTTAAAGACATGGACTCCACCAGACCTGTGGTATCTGGACACCTTCAGACAATAGCAACAGGTCCTTTAGGCTCTGTAAGCTGTGGGGTGGAGCTCCATGAGCATCTAGAGGCCTTGGCTGCCTGTGAACCTGTTGCTGCTTCACTGGATGTCCTTCCCTGGGGACACCCCACAAGACCTGCCTGATGTTTTGGAGATGTTCTGACCCAGACGTCTAGAACATCACAGTTTGGTTCTTGTCAAAGTGTCTCAGATTCATGCACTTGCCCACACCTCCATCACCTTCGAGAACTGACTGTTCGCTTGCTGCCTATGTTATGCAGATCCCACCAGGTTGTCAGTGTGTTTAACTTCACGTCAGTGGTTTTAATGTTATGGCTGATTGAGGTATATCCCATCCAGCATTCTCCGCTGATATCAGCCTGATCCCGTCCGTCCTAATTCTAATACCACCTCTAGTGGACCTGGTTCTGCTGCGTTTGTCTCGGTTGCCTTTTTACATTTGTCACAGTTGTAAGTAGTGTTGCACTGATGATAATAGCGTATCGTAAGAGGTTGGAGTGCCGGGCATTCTGGGTGTTGTAGTCCAGTGCTCAGGTATTGGCAGTAGAGAGCACCGATACCATGAAGCTACAGTGAGTCCAAGAAGTATTTGATCCCTTGCTGATTTTCTTTGTTTGCCCACTAATAAAGACACTATCCTTCTGCACTTTTAATGGTAGATATATTCTAACATGGAGAGACAGAATATCAAGACAAAAATCCAGAATATAATTTTAAAGAATATATTTTAATTAATTTGTATTTCAATGAGGAAAATAAGTATTTGATCCCTCTTGCCAAACACACTCAATACTTAGTGGCAAAGCCTTTGTTTGCAAGCACAGCGGTGAGACGTTTGTTGTAGTTAACCACAAGTTTAGCACACACACCAGGGGGAATTTTGGCCCACTCTTCTTTGCAGATCCTCTCTAAATCATGAAGGTTGGTGGGCTGTCGCTTGGCAACTCTGACCTTCAGCTCCCTCCATAGATTTTCGATCGGATTGAGGTCTGGCGACTGGCTGGGCCACTCCATGACCTTAATGTGATTTTTCTTGAGCCAATCCTTTGTTGCCTTTGCTGTATGTTTAGGGTCGTTATCATGTTGGAAGACCCAACCACGGCCCATTTTCAGATCCCTGGCAGAGGGGAGGAGGTTGTCCCTCAGGATTGTGCGGTACATGGCTCCATCCATCTTCCCAGTGATGCGGTGAAGTAGCCCTGTACCCTTGGCAGAGAAACACCCCCAAAACATTATGCTTCCACCTCCATGCTTGACGGTGGGCACAGTGTTCTTGGGGTCATAGGCAGCATTTTTCTTCCTCCACACATGGCGGGTGGAGTTGAGGCCAAAAAGTTCAATTTTGGTCTCGTCTGACCACAAAACCTTCTCCCAATAACTTGGTTCATCTTTCAAATGATCATTGGCATACTTGAGGCGCGCCTCCACATGTGCTCTCTTCAGCAGGGGTACCTTTCGGGCACTGCAGGATGTGAATCCATTGTTGCGCAAAGTGTTGCCAATTGTTTCCTTGCAAACTGTGGTCCCAGCTGCCTTCAGGTCATTTGCTAACTCCTGCCGAGTGGTTGCAGGACGATTTCTGACTGTTCTCAGCATCATTGCCACCCCACGAGGCGAAATCTTCTTTGGAGCACCGGGCCGAGGTCTGTTGATTGTCATGTTATACTCTTTAAACTTTCTGATAATTGCACCAATAGTTGTTACTTTCACATCCAACACCTTACTAATCTTTTTGTAGCCCATTCCAGCTTTGTGAAGGTCAACAATTCTGACTCTGAGGTCCTGTGACAGCTCTTTGGTTTTACCCATGTTGGAGACTTGAAATCTGTGTGATCTGTCTGATTCTGTGGACAGGTGTTTTTCACACAAGTGATTAGTGAGAACAGGTGGCTTCAGGTCAGGTAACAAGTTGATTGGGAGTGTCTAACTGGTCTGTAAAAGCCAGAACTGCTAATGAATACTAAGGGATCAAATACTTATTTCACTCCATGAAATACAAATCAATTAATATATATTCCTTAGATTTATTTTCTGGATTTTCTTTTTAATATTCTGTCTCTCCATGTAAGAATACATCTACCATTAAAAGTATAGAATGATCATGTCTTTATTAGTGGGCCAACGAAGAAAATCAGCAAGGGATCAAATACTTCTTGGACTCACTGTATATATATATATATAGAACGCATTCAATTTATATATTATATATCTATAAATATAGAACATACATACATGATGTATGTTCTATATTTATAAATATTGATATATAAATCAATATTTATTTATATAATAATATAAATTGAATGCGTTCTATATTTAATATATATATATAATATATATTTCTGTTCTGTATTTACCGATACAATATATAGATACCGATACAAACAAAAATGTTATATATTCAATATATCTATGTATATATATATATATATATATATATATATATATATATATATATATATATATACACACATAGATACACACAGTGGGGGGAAAAGTATTTAGTCAGTCACCAATTGTGAAAGTTCTCCCACTTAAAAAGATGAGAGAGGCTGTAATTGACATCAAAGGTAGATCTCAACTATGAGAGACAAAATGAGAAAAAAAATTCAGAAAATCACATTGTCTGATTTGTAAAGAATTTATTTGCAAATAATGGTGGAAAATAAGTATTTGGTCAACAACAAAAGTTCATCTCAATACTTTGTTATATATCCTTTATTGGCAATGACAAACGTTTTCTGTAAGTCTTCCCAGCCTGGTGCAGGACTACAATTTTGTTTCTGGTGTCCTTTGACAGCTCTTTGGTCTTAATTTAAAAAAACAAAAAATATATATATTATTTTTTAAATATAGAACATATAATAATAAATAATTATTAATCAAAATCAAATCAAATTTTATTTGTCACATACAGTGTCAGTAATACACAGTATAACTTGCAGTAAAATGCTTTTTGGACAGTCTGCCACATCAAAGCTATTCAATAAGATCTAAATTTAAACTAAACCTTAACTTAATGAAATAAAGTGCAAAAAAAAATTAAATAAAATAAAAGTTACATTTAAGTTCAAAAATAAAATATGAAAATATAGAAATATAGAAATATAAGAAGCAAAAAAATATATACAGATGGAATAGTGCGTGTCTGTATGTGTGTATATATATATATGTGTGTGTGTGTGTGTGTGTGTGTGTATGTATACGTATGTACATATTTATCTGTATGTGAGTGTATGTGTGAGTTAAAAAGAAATATTTGCATTATTGTCCGTAGTGAGTTGTCCGTGAGCCATAGTTGTGTATTGTAGTGAGTGAGGGTCCAGTTTGTGTATGTAAATATTTTAATTTGGTGTCCTAGTCCCTGTCCCCATTCAGGGCACGGATGGCTCGTGGAAAAAAGCTCCTCCTCCTATTAGCTTGTTTAAAGCTTTTTAAAGGAAACACTGAAGTTCAGTAGCTTGGACCTGAATGTGAAACTGCTGCAGAAGCTCCTTCTGTTTCTGAACTGGTGTTTTTCCACTGCTCTGAAATGTGACTTTTACACCAGTTAAAAGCTGGTTGGTGAAGTTCATCCAGATTACGCTTCCCTGCCTGCACGGGTTTCTGGATTGTGGCCAATTTTATCTTTTCATAGCATAGCGCTTTTTCAAACGCTGCTCTTATGAAGCTTATTAGATCTTATTAATGAAACGATATCAGAAACGTGCGACCTATAAAAAGTGGAACACTGTAAATATCAGGGGTTCCCGTCAGAGCTGGTATCGCTATCGGGACTCTGTATCAGCAGATACTTAAAGATCTGGTATCAGTATCGGAAAGGAAAGAGTGGAATCGGTGCACCCCTAGCTGTGAGGAAGGCCTCCTGTCTTCACTGTAACAGACGGTGTTGTGTGTTCGGAGGACGAGCCTGTCAGTGCTGTAGATGTTGAGAGGTGTCTCGTTACCCGTCTTGCCCCGGGGTCACTCAGCTTCTGCCACTACTCACCGGAAGCCTCATACATGAGCAATTCCTGCTATTTAAGAGATGCCAGGATTCCTGACTATGCACACAGCTTCCCTGCCATCGTTGAGCAGCAGTAAGGACACCATCCCTAGTCCCTGTAGAGAAGCACTGCCAATAGAATAGGACTCCCAGGAGCAGATGCACATGAACCCATTGACACCATGCTGCCTAATGCCAGGTGTAGGCTAGAGGGGTGTAAAGCCCTGCTGGGCGGTCAGGCCGTGTTTCATCTCTGCAGCATCATCTGGAAGTTTGATATCTGTGTTTTCAGCCTTTGCCGGACAGTCAGTGAGGATGTCATCTAGCCTGGCTGCTATCTGAGCTGCAGACATGCTGAGTCTTCAGCTGTTTCTAAGAATAGCCTGCAATTAATTTTTCGATCAGGTGCTCTGGACGGTGAAATGCGATTCCCGAATCGGCCTCCAGTGAATCGATAGTTGCTGATGGTGAACTTCAGGGACGGGCTGCTGTGGACTCTGGAGATGAGGTGGCCTGAATTCCGGTTTAACCGTGACCGTGCTAACGGAGGCCTCGGCTCGCTGTTGGTAGAGGTGGGGCGGTGCACTCGTTAAGAAGACGAAGGACTGCTGTCCTCAATATACACTTACTGTTTACACACTTTATGATATGATTTATTACACACTTTAAATCCTCACCCTGGACTAAAACACCCTCAGACTCCGTCCGGATTTGTCCAATATCACAAATCGGAGGCTGTCATGTTCACAGCAGATCAACAGAGGGGGAACGTCGGCTGTGTGTAGAAGCACATTAAACAAGCGTCCAGTTTACATTGCGGTGGAGCTTGAGTCTGGACTGACCCCACCCCACCCCCCTTACCCCCTCACCACCCCCCTTACCCCCTCACCACCCCACTCACCCCCTCTGGCTGAACCCGTGTGTTTGTGTTTGTCTTGTTTATGCTGTTGCCTTTTCTCAATCGTTGTACAGCGTTTGGTTTGTTGCTGTGGAAATTAAATGCCAATTAAAAGAAATCATAATATGAATAATTAAAAAATAGCTTTGTTGAAGAACTGCAAAAAAAATATGATTATAATAATAATAATAATAATAATGTGTGGTTAATTTATAATGATAATAAAGTGCAGTTAAGATTATAATAATAAATGATATTACTGTTGTAAGTGCAGTCAATTTATCATTTATATTTATAAGATATATAGTATCATTAATAATTATAAGATTCACGTTCAGTAATAAGCATAATTATAATAAAATTACAGTAAATAATACATATTGATGCAAAAAGGATAAAAAGACATACAGTAAAAATGCTGAGATGCAGTAGAATAGATATCTATTGCAGTAAAAAGGAAAATGAATCATTATAAGATGAGGTGCAGGCAGTAAAATGGATAATTAATAATAAGTGCGCAACAAATAATAATAAAAAGTACAGCAAAAACTTTCATATACAATTAATGGTAATTGTATGAACATTGCATCATAATAATAATAATAATAATAATAATAATTTTGACTATTATCAAATAAAGTTTGTTAATTGTTTTTTGTATTATTTTTATTGTATTGTATTATATTTTCAAATTCAATAATAACAATGATTTATTATTATTATTATTATTATTGTTGTAATACTACTACTACTACTACTACTAATAATAATAATAATAATAATAATAATTTGGAGTTTTTCTTTAGTATTCCAGCATCACCCAAACTCTTCTGGAGATCAGTGAATAAATACATAATCAATAATCAGCTTCAGACAACAGTCAGATCTGAACATCTGATCAGTGTCCTTATTTTTTCTTCATTACCTACTTTTACCATCTCTCTCTCTCTCTCTCTCTCTCTCTCTCTCTCTCTCTCTCTCTTCTCTCTCTCTCTCTTTCTCTCTCTCTCTCTCTTTCTCAAAACGAGGTCACAGATGAGTGTGTGTGTGTATGTGTGTGTATGTGTGTGTGTGTGTGTGTGTGTGTGTGTGTGTGTGTGAGAGAGAGACAGAAAGAGACCATATCTAGACCTGTAATTCTCCGTATCCGGTTCTGCATGGGGTTCTGTAGTAGACGATGCAATGGTCAGTTGAGTCCAGTCAGGGTCCGCTGTTTTAACCAGGCCTTATATAAAGCAGGCAGAGCTGCTCTACCCCCGGCTCTCCACTCAAACAGGGATCATCCGACACTGGAGCACGTTTTCACGCTTCACGTTTGGGCCACCGCTCTCTGGGACCTCTAGTGGCGGCCGGGTGAACTGCAGGTTAGCTGCTGAAGTGGGCCCTGTCAGTGCGTGCTGTGTGTGTGTGTGTGTGTGTGTGTGTGTGTGTGTGTGTGTGTTTGGGTCCTCCTTCTGCTGACCATCTACTAAACCAGCAGAATCCTTGTCAGTCTGTAGAGATGTGGTCAGAGAGTCGGGAAACGGGACAGTACTGACCCGGTCAGATGTTCCTCCAGCTTTGCTTGCTCATTGGTGAGCCGGTCGGGAGCGGGAATTACGAGTGTTTGTAATTAAAAAATTGGGAATTTTTAAAAAAGGGGGCAGAACAGACTTGTTAAGGTCAAATAATTAAATAATTTACTAATTGATTTATTCATTAGGCTTCGGTTTCGTCCTCGCCAGCATCACAGGAACAATCAAGGAGTTACAGTTGAGCTACTAATGCATTCAGCTACTTGAAGCTGCTCCCATGCAATCAAATCCTCACAGCAATGCTCCTCCAAAATCTTGTGGAAAGCCACCTTCAGTTACTCCAACAAAGGTGAAAACAGTGAGAGCAGGTGTCCCAATAATTTTGTCCATTCAATAAGTTATAATAATTTGCTGTTATTCATCTGTTTGAAGTGTGTGTGTGTGTGTGTGTGTGTGTGAAATAGAATTAGTGCAGTGACCAGAAGTCCAGAAGAATCACTCATGAAGGGTCTCATACCTCAACACCTGGGCACACCTGGGAGTGTGTGTGGGTGTATTCGTTGAGGTTGAACAGGTGCATGTGTATCCTAGACTGTGTGTGTGTGTGTGTGTGTGTGCTGGGCAGTTAGATGGGTGCATATGGATGTAAAGGGTGTGTGTGCACATCAACAGGTCGTGTGTGTGTGTGTGTGTGTGTGTGTGTGTGTGTGTGTGTGTGTGTGTTTGCCAGGCCTGCGTGCCAGAGCGTCAGTTTGACATTCATCAGACAATTAATTACGGTCACATCGCGCCTGCTGATAGGACGACCGCCCTGCGCCATGGAAACGGGGCGACAGATTGAAGGCCAGGGGGAGATGGAGGAGGGGTGGAGGAGGGATGGAGGAGGTTGTGGGGGGGGTGCTGGACACGTTTCTGGAGGCGGTGTGGAGAGGCTGGCAGCTAAACACAGTTTACCATGAGGTTCCGTTCAGGAGATAATGAAGGTCTGCTGCTCACGGTTCTAGACGCGAGGATTTCGGTAAGATCTAGATAGGTGCTGGGAGGAACAGAAAGAAGAGATATGAGGCCGGTTCTGCTGGGTTTGGACTCGTAGCCCAGGCCGTGTTCCAGCTAACTGAGGCTCAAATCCACCTGTTTAGAGGATAAAGCCTCATATCTGAGAGCCCAGGGTCGAGGGATTGCTGTTAGGAGTGTCTTCCACTGTTATTTTAGGCTTATTTAGTCGACTGGCTCATCCTGGTTTGCTTGCATTGCCTTTTAATCGAACTCTGCGCCGCTAAACTTGCAGCTACGGTGGGCTTGGGTTTTTTCCCCCCCACCTGTTTTCAGGGCATGATCTCTCCGCCTCCGTCATGTGGCTCTCTCAAATGCACATGGAGGGAATGAGCTTGGGGCCAGAAATCTGACCCCTCAGACTCGCCGTAATTTTGAAATCCTGTGAAAAAATGTAGAAGACGTAAAACTCCAGAGACAGTGTACTTTCTTTATGAGAATATATATGAATGAATGACTGAATGCCATCAAATCCTCACAGCAATGTTCCAGCATTTAATGTACATGCCTTTGCAGTACATTGAGTTGAGGCTGCTGTTTACTGCAGCAAAGGGAAAACGCACTCCCTGTTAGGCGTCTACAAACTTTTGGACAGTCTGTGTGTGTGGATACATATATAATCATTCAGAGATGTTCAGTATTGACACACACACACACACACACACACACACACGCTGGCAGCCTGGTTTATAGTTGAGGGGCATACACACACACACACACACACTGCTCCTGCTGGAGAACATCTGGAAAGGTCCTAAAGAGGGTGTTTAGTGGATTAGCTGCAGACTAATTGAAGATTAAGCCCTTCACAAAGTGTGAAAGTGCGGTTTCCACGGAGACCAGAAACCTCCTCCCCCTAGCATGCTCTCTCTCGCTCTCACTCTCGCTCTCACTCTCTCTCTCACACACACACACACACACATATAGCCATGCAGGCCTTTACTAAAGACATCCCACATGCCCCCTTTGCCACACTCAAAACCCACCACCCAAATGCTGCTCCGGTGGTCCTGTCGGGTTCTGAGCATGATGGGTCGAGTTCATTCAAAAAGGAAAGAGACAGAGGCTCCACACACACTCACACACACACACACTCTCTCTCTCACACACACACTCACACACACACACACACACACATTTGTCCCCTGTCCTCTAGTGCCTCTAGATCGCTGCTGATACAGGACGAGCTCCCGCAGCGTGTGCAGCAGGCTCCTCACCATCACTCCTGCCTGCTTTAGAGGACAGTGTGTGTTTATTGTGACACTGGCAATCTGTAGCGCTCTGGGGGACGGACGGTGTGAGCGGGCGTACACCAAGAGAACCTGAGAGAGAGAGAGAGAGAGAGAGAGAGAGAGTGAGATATGGATGCAGAGATTGACACCCTGGTGTTTTTCCATTAGCTGTGTTTTCGTGAGTGGGCGAGATGCTCAGCTGATTTTCTTGTTACTGTTGTCCGTCACTGACCAGCCGGGAACTGCGCTTCCCGATAAAATAGGAAACCTTCAAATGCCCTTATCCTGCAGGTCCGGATAGCTTAACTCTAAATAATAAAGCCGTTTGGAATCCGCCATGGTTCAACATTCATCTCCAGAGGTTTGTGGACATGCTTTCTAATGAGTGAGCTAGGAAGGCATTGCCAGTGGAACGAGAGGCTCTGGAGGAGCTACTCATGACCCTGAAGGTCACCATGCCTAAGGCCCCTTCATGCTCTCTGAAGTTACTGGCCGTCATCCAGTAGCTTTGGGATGAGCTGTATCCTCAGAACTGATCATCCAGCCATACCTCACCTCACTTATCCTCCTGTATGGCTGGATACAATCAACCTTTCCACATAGCAATGTTCCGGGATCTAGGGTAATGCCTTTCCGGTAGAGTGGAGGCTGTTACTGCAGCATCGCACCTTTGGAATGAGCTGAAGCTCCCGAACCATCATCATCCAGCATCCGCCATACCTGACCTCACTGATGCTCTTGTGTGGCTGGAAGCAATCAAAATCTTCTCACAGCAATGTTCCACATTCTAGTGTAGTCTTTCCAGAAGAGATGCTGTTCATGCAGCAAAAGAGGCACTGCCTCCTTACCAGTGTCCTCGGTTTGAGAAGAAACTGTGGAAGAACAGGTGTCCACATACTTTTGTCCATTCGGGAAGCCTGTGATGAGGTGACTGTTTGTCTGTGTGTGTGTGTGTGTGATGGAGATCGCATTCACTGCGGGCGTTAGGATTTGAACTGACATTGGTGCCCCTAGTTGAAGACACACACACACACACACACACACACACACAGACAGACAGACAGACAGATGTGGTGCCCACAACAGTGGAGCTATTTACAGGCCTGATCTACAGCTGTGTGTCTGTCTCGCTCTCTCTCTTCTGCTTTTGTTCATCCTCGCTTTGTCTCTAGTCACAGAAGAGCTGCTTCTGATTTCAACAACTGCTTTATTGAAACACACACACACACACACACACACAGTTACATCAGTCACCCCAAATAACCCCACAGACTGAGACGCTACATATTTTACAGCATGATTTCCTAACTATTAGCCTGTTTACACCTGGCATCAACGTGCGTTCCCTATCCGGATACTATCCGGCTCTGATCCGACGCTTCCCCCACAGTACACGTCGACAGGTACGCAGTTTCCGCCTTGCAGTATCTCTCCATGGTGGTCTGGCTCCATGGTTTTGCAGAGCTTTGGGGTTCAGTACAGTTCGTTTACCCCTGGCTTTTCCTGTGGTCAGCTGAAATCCAACCGTGATCCGATCAGATCCCCAAAGCCACGTTAAATCAAGGAGCAGAACCGCTGGTGGTCCAGTCCGCTGGTGGTTCGGTCCAGGGCGGGTTTCGAGCTGTGTTTTATAGGTGGGAAGTTAGTTGAGTGGTTCTGGTACGTGCTGTAGGATAGTCGCTACATTCCCAGTGCCGATGTGCCAATCTCGTGAATGGTTGGGTTGTGGTGGGTCCGTAGCCTACCCAGAATCATTGGACAGAAGGTAGGGGAAACCCCAGGACCCCTTGGAATTATCCTGCAGCCCTAAACTACCAGGGCCTACAATCCATTCTACTGTCAGCATCCGTGTGGGTTCCTCCCACCCTCCGAAAACACAGGACGGGTGAATTGGCCATGCTAAATTGCCCCCAGCTATGAGCGTACGAGTGGAAGGGCTTGTGTGGCATCCCTGCCTTGCACCCAGGTAAGCTCTGGCAACCGACCCACCACGACCCTGCCCAGGAAGGTCCCAATTTGATGCATCCTGGTCCACAGAGCTTTCCCGAACCCCTGACGTTCCTCAATCTGACATGTAAACGCCTCCAGTAAACCTGCTGCACCTGTTGCGCTACGAAGGCGGTCCCAGCTGCCTCGGACGTCTCCTGCACCCTCTCCGAGAAGAGACAGGAAAGTGGTAGCAGTATGTGGGTCAGGACTCTATGGTACGCCGAGAGAAGAGGAGTGTGTGTGTGTGTGTGTGTGTGTGTGTGTGTGTGTGTGTGTGTGTGTGTGTGTGTGTGTAGCCCAGTTTGCAGGAGGCCGCGGAGGGACTCGGTAATGAGCTGCTGTTTGGGGACCTGGCCTTGTTCTCTCAGGGTGGCGGCAGAAAATGAGCCCCGCCACTGCAGATATTACGGATGTCTATGAATCTGCTTGGTTTGTCGTCGGATCGGAATCGGCAGAAATGTGGAAAAGACAAAGTTCGGCGTTCTTTCCCGTGCTGCCGTTTCTTCATGGAATTCCATTCATTCCTAAAAGGCACGTGAAATTTTGCACCCACCCTCGGAATGTGCCAACGTACGTATTTCTATTCCTTAGGATGTTTTAGACGCTGGACGGGTTCAGTCCGGCGGGTTCAGTCCTAGTCCCAGGTGTTTTCTGAGAGGCGTTCATGCATGGTGTCCGCTTGGGTTTCCTCATGGTCCTCCAATTTCCACCCGCCCCCAAACAGCACACATGGTAGGTGAATTGACCACCTGCGATGGACTAGTGCCCAGTGTCAAGGGGGTATCCCTGCCTTGCGCCCAATGATTCCAAGTAAGCTCTGAACCCACCTTAACCCTGACCCTGAGGAAGCTGGTTAAATAAGGTGTGGAGGATAGTGGACATGTAACTGGGCTACCAACTGTTGATCATAGACCATGACCATGCTCCAAAGCCTTCCCAAGCCTTCCCAAACGTTCCCAAATGTTCTCAAATGAAGGAACACCGAATATTAATCAGACATTAGTCCGAGTTCTGTTAAACCGCCAAAGCTATGATGAGGTATTGCCGAACATCTGAATGGTACTGTGGGTCTCCCAGGCTTTAAGGGGAGAGGGGGCTGTTTCCGTAAGTGGGAGCTGTCCAGGGAAATCTGGCCCTTCCTGCACAAGAGGAGAGGAAGGAAGCCCTCTACTCTAACGGACACACACCCTCCACACTACACACCCTCAGACCTGCCGATCACGTGTTGGACAGGCTGGATGTTTTGAGTTAGGTGGTGCTGAAATGATGAGCAGTGCACCATGACAAGAGATGGCAACCTGCACGTAGACTTTTTAACTTTCTGGATATAATTTTATGCAAATGAGCAAAACGCTGGCCAATCAGACTGTGGCACAGTAACCAAATATGCCGCACCTAGTCTCTGGGATCTGAGGCCTTTTAACTTTGAGGGCTGAATTGTGATGGCTAGACGCCTGGGCCAGTGCATCTCCTAAGCGTCAGGTGTCAGGTCTTGAGGACTGTTCCCTGGTATGCAGTGGTCAGTACCTACCAAAAGTGCGCCAAAGAAGGGCAACCGGTGAACCCGGCGACAGGGTCATTTTGGTACCCAAGACTCATCTGTGAGATCTATGAGACCGCCATTCTAGAGGATACTGAGGATACACCTCTTTGAGAGCTCCGACATCCACAGGTTCACCAGAACTAGAGCCCCTGGCTTTGGATAGTACCGGAATTGCCCATATTTGTGTAGTGGTCAGCAACACACCTGGAACTGTGTGCTTTAAGGGCTTTTAGCAGTGTCAGAAAACTTCAGGCTCCGGTGACCTTCAGTCCTGCAGGGACTCGTCCTCCAGCCTTGCCAGAAGCCGGTCGGCGCACAGCATGCAGGGCCGTTCTGCTCCGTCACTCTCTGAACTCGAAGTGCAAATGAATCCCGGCCCATTTCCCTTGTGTATAAACAGGACGTCCCCGTTCACGTGTGGCCCACCCTGCACTCCCCGGTCTGGGCGGAGGGACGCGGGCCGGGATGCGCCGGGCACTGGGTGCAGCGCAGCTCACGGTTATTGTTTCGCTTTCCGACTTCGCATTGTTCTTTCTTTTAAGCATTCATTCCTGTTTGGAAAGCAGATACGATCGTTTGCGGGCGTTCCATCACTGTCATATGCAGAGCCTATGGAAGGGTGTGTGTGTGTGTGTGTGTGTGTGTGTGTGTGTGTGTGACCTTGCGTTTACTATATTTAGCAGTCATGTCGTCGCTGTCGCGTCAAACTCTTGTATCTCCATCAGATTTGTTGGGGTTTGAAGCCCATCATGGAGGGTGGTTTGGTTGGTCTAGCAGATCAGAGTGCAGATCCGGCACAGAGTCCCTTGGTCCCTTTACCATTTTAGATGCTCTCCACTATATGTCCAAATGTTTGTGGACACCCTTTTAATGCATGTGTATACACAGCTTGTCTAGTCCCTATAGAGAAGTACTGCCTATAGTATAACCTGTTGGCGCCATACCTAATGCCAGACATGGGCTACAAGACGTGGATGGTGCTCCATCTATCCATCCATACTTTTAGAATGCAATCAAATCCTCACAGCAATGCTCCTCCAAAATCTAGTAGAAAGCCTTCTTGCCTGGACAGTAAAGACAGTTACTCCAACAAAAGCAGGATAACTGTTTTTAATATCCTTGATTTCAGAAGAAACAGTGAGCGAGCAGGTGTCCCAATACTTTTGTCCATATAATGTATCTAATCTTCTCAGAAATAGTGTTAGAGAAATGGACTTTCCACGCTGACCGGATGTGTGTTTTGGAGGATGCCCTGACCCTTGACCATTTGAATGTCAGCAGCTCTACTTATAGCAGCCTAGTCTTTTTTTTTCCCCCCTAAACCTCACGCATGTCCAGCACATCCTGCGAGCGGTTGCCCCTGGCTCGTTTTCTGGAGCGGTTCTCTGCGACAGGCTAAGCAGCACGTGTAGAAAAGAAGCCGGGCCGAATTATTGAGTTCGCTCTGAGCGTTTGAAGGAAGCACGGCTGCCTGGTCGCTGTAGGTCAGCCATCGGGGCTCTATTTCGGGTGAACCTGCGGATGTTGGAGCTCTCAGCTCCTTCACGATGGAAAGGTGAAAGCACCTGCTGCTCGGGAGCCGGCAGCCCATTTCACAGGGAGTCAGGAAAAGGCAGAACAACCTCAGAGTGCTTTGGGGTTTAGTGGGACTGGAGTAAGTGGGACTGGTTCCAAGGGTGTTTTCCATGCTGTAAACCAGATTTTGATGGACATGTTCGGAGTTCTGCCCAGTTTGGGGGGCTTCCCAGCTCCGATACAACAGGAGTGATGTGGGGAGGAAGTGCCATCAGCCCACCCCTGAGAGAGCAAGGCCAGTTGTGCTCTCTCTGACCCCGGCTGCTGATGGCAAGCAGCTTGACCCAAGGTTCGAAAATGGCAGCGGTTTAGTTCCCTGGACCAGATTTTCTAGCGGAAGCTGACCTTGTTGTTCAGAAGAGTTCAGAGGAGCATTTTCTGCTTCTTACTGTTCAGGTCGTCTCAAACACGTTCAACGATGTTGAGGTCTGGTCCACCCTAAAATGTGGCATGTAGAATTTTTTACGGTGCATTTTCTGGCTAACCATCCTATTAGGGCTGCGTATTGGCAAGAACCTGGAGATACGATGGAGATGCGTGACATAATACAGGGGGTTGCGATTCAATGTATTTTGTGATATTTTGCGAATATTAATTATTATTATTATTATTATTATTACTATTATATAATATTATATATATATATATATATATATATATATATATATATATATATATATATTTATTTATTTATTTATTTTTTTTTTTTAAATAGTTTATTTAAATATATATAGTTGACTTTTTATCCCATCAGAACAGTGGGGCCTGAAGACACAGTGCCCTCTAGTGGTTGGGGTTTAAACACAACACATATTGAACCACTGTCTGCATCAATCTTTACAGCTATACTTAATTATTAATCAGAAATTGTGTGTTTTTGATGATTTAAACAGTATAAATTAATGATATATCAGTATTTTCTTACACTATAGCCACTAAACCCATAACTATCTGTTACCAGTAGGCCAAAATCCTATGCTGTTATTTTAGGATCTGCCCATTTTGCGCTAATTTGGTCGCCACATTGGACGGCAACCCTCATTCATGTACGCCAGGTAACACCCATTGTACTGTAATATTGAGCCTTTATTGCCATTACACTCGAACACTACAAATGGGTCGACTGCGGTACAGCTTAGTGGAGCAAAGAGAGGGTTAAGGCTCTCTCGAAGCCTCAACAGTGGCAGCTTAGTGGACCTGGGTATTGAACCCACAACCCTGTGATTAATAACCCAGTGCCCTGACTACTGAGCCGCCACTAAGGAGTTGAACTCCTCTTGTATTTATTTGGTCCTGTGCGTAATCAGACCTTCGTTAACCAGCTGGGTTACTGTTCGGACTGTTAAGTCCACCTAGGCCTGGAGAAACCCGCTGCCAGCACAGTCCCCTGAGAAGATCCCAGCCCTGAATACGAATAGAAGTGAGATTGGTCAGCCCTCGGAATCTGCCGTGCTGGTGTAGGAGGCAGGGATGTAAAGTCGAGGACTGTGTTAGGCAGTACAGAGCTTAGTGTTCACCCAGACCTAAAGGTCAGCTGCCAGCGAGGATAAAGGCCTGGGAAAAGCTCTCTCTGCTTCACTCCTGAATTCAGCGAGACGGTGTCAAATATGGGCTGTTAGAGCAGTGACCGTCACAGTGCTGCAGTGTGGAGGAGGGTGTAGTCAGCAGTGGGACAAATTCTGTCAATTCAGGATCAATTCAAGGGGTCAGTTCAGGTCATGACTAGGGATTTTACAGTAACTGGAACCACCTGGTTGTTTGTTCCATACGTCGGTAGTTCATTAGGACCTATTAGTACGCTTTGAGTCATGCCATAGGACAAGCGCTGTTTTATGAAGAGTCATTAAAAAAAAAAAGTATTGGGACACCTGTTCATTCATCGTTTCTTCTGAAATCAAAGGTTTTAAAAAGAGTTTCTCCTGCTTTTGTTGGAGTAACTGTCTCTACTTTCCAGGAAAGAAGACTTTCTACTAGATTCTGGAGCAGCATTGCTGTGAGGATTTGATTGCATCCTCTGACAGCAGCATTAGTGAGATCAGGTCCACTCATCCCCAACTCTCCAACTTCTCTAAAAAAAAAAAGTACTAGATGGAGCACCACCATCCATCATTTCAGAGAACAGTTCTCCCACTGCTCCACAGGTCAATGCTGGGGGGTCTTTACACCCCGGTTCATGTGTATCTGCTCTATAGAGACTATTGTTTGGGCAGTACTTCTCTACAGGAGCTAAACAAGCTGTGTATGTTTGCGCATCTTTGTCTGCAACAGGTGCAACTTGAATTAGGTGAATGCATTTATTAGGTATAAGGGGTGTCCACAAACATTTGGACAGTGTATCGTGTGTGATATGGATTAGCTTTCTTTTTGAGAATTCTGCACTGCAAGTATGATGGTTATGTAATTAATTATTCTAATAACAATAAAAGCAACAATTAATTGATGAATAAGATGAATAAGAAAATCTGCTCCCTGGTGGATTATCTGGGCACTGCATCCATCTGGGCACTTGCGATTTATTTATTTATTTATTTTTATTTATTTATAATTCCCACAGAAAAGCATCGACCGATAGAATGGGACTCTCAGGATCAGCCAACACGCTCAATAAGACCGTTCTCCACGTGCTTTTGCACAATTCCTTCAGTCCGTTTCTCTTCTGAAATCTGTTGTCTTTGTTTTCCTAGGAAAGCCTCACAACATCGAGAGTTCGGAGCGCGTGCAGCTGTCCGGGACCTACAACGTACGGAAAGGCAAACTGCAGCTGCCCGTCAACCGCTGGAGCCGCCGGCAGGTCATCCTGTGCGGAACCTGCCTCATGGTGTCCTCTGTTAAAGCCAGTCACGTGGGCAAGATGCACATCCTGCCCCTCATCGGGGGAAAGGTAAGGGGGCGGGATAGCTCGCAGGGTGTTGGTGGGTCAGATCCAGCATCCCTAGTTCAGTTCAGGTGAGACGGTGAAGAGACGGTGAAGAGACGGTGAGGGTTAGGAACTTCCGTAATTCAGTATTTAGGGGGATTTGATTGTCAATAATTAATGCAAGATGTAGTATTTCAGTGCTGAAACTAAATACCTTATTAATGATAATAATAATAATAATAATAATAGATTTTACTTAATATATATTTATATAGTATTTCATTCCTTTTATATAGCGTATACACTGTGTCCAAATGTTTGTGGACACCCCTTTTAATGAGTGCACTCTTTAAGTTGCATCCATTTCAGACATATGTGCAAATGCACACTCACAGCTTGTTAAGTCCCTGTAAAGAAGTACTGCCAATAGAATAGGACTCTCTGGAGCAGATCAGCATGAACCTATTCGGCACCATGCAGCACCTTATGCCAGGCGTGGGCTAGAGGAGGGTAATAAAGTCCCCCAGCATTGAGCTGTGGAGCAGTGGAACGAACTGTGTCCTCTGAAATGATGGATGGTGCTCCATCCAGTACTTTTGGGATGAGTTGGGAGTTAGTGATGATGAGGTGGGGTGGTGATCATCTTCCAACATCCTGACCTCACTATCTTGATCTTGTTGCTGAATGCAATCAAATCCTCACAGCAGTGCTCCTCCAAAATCTAGTGGAAAGCCTTCTTCCCTGGACAGTAGAGGCAGTTACTCCAACAAAAGCAGGATTTACTCCTGTCAGTATCCTTGATTTTGGAGGGAATGAGAAATGAGCAGGTGTCCCAATACTTTTGTCCATTTAGTGTATGTAATGTGTGATCTGATAGTCGTGTAAAATGCGGTTTTCTGGGGTAGTTTTTAAAGCACTTTCTCTGGAAAGTACTTTGTGACCTCTGGCTGCCTCACTCAACATGTTTTCCTACCTGCAGAAGGTGACCTTGTTCTCTCTCTCCGTGTGTGTGTGTGTGTGTGTGTGTAGGTAGAGGAGGTGAAGAAACACAGCCACTGTTTGGCCTTCAGCTCAGCCGGGCCTCAGAGTCAGACGTACTACATCAGCTTCGACAGCTTCACCGAACACCTCCGCTGGCACCGTCACGCAGCAAAGGTCTGTGTGTGTGTGTGAGTGTGTGAGAGTGTGTGTGTTCATGCGGAATGACTGTCTCATGCAACACCATGACATTCTGGGATCTTGGTAACCTTGCAGCAAGCTTTTTGGCTTTTTGGTGGGATTGCACCAGCCTGGGTGGGGTGGTGCAGTGGGCTGCTGCGCTCCGCCAGAGTAGAGAGAGAGAGAGAGAGAGAGGCAGCTCAGTGCAGGTGTGGGGGCTCACAGCTCAGCCCTGATGTGGGGGTGTTGTGCACACAGCATGTGTTTGTCATTGCTTGGTGTAAACACCCCAAGCCGTGCTGTGCCGTGCGGAATCGGATAGCTCTGTGTGTGGGTTCCATGTCGGCTCCACATATGGATGCCCACCAGGGTCAGTGATGAGTCCAGGAGGGGACAAACACAGGCTGGACACTGCGTATGAGGCCTAGATGCGACCCATATGAGATTCAGGTGGGTTAAGCCCATCTGGGTCCCGGTAAAGCCTGTATAGACCTACTCAGGAACCCACTTAGCCCACGTCCCACCCACGTGAGCCCCACATAACATGTTGGCTGGGTTCTCTCTCTCTCTCTAATGCTCCATTGGTCTCTCCCACACTATATGTCTGTGTGGGTATATATATATATGTGTGTGTGTGTGTGTGTGTGTGTGTGTGTGTGTGTGTGTGTGTATGCATGCTTATTTCCCGGTAGCTGAGAGCAGTATTACAGAGTTGGTTCCTGCTGTGTACAGTCAGTCGCATTTTCTGATAGAGCCGTTACGGGAATGCGAGAACCATCTATCTAGGAACCACCTATCTAGGAACCACCTATCAGGATCTGAACTGAGTCAGGGCGAAAACCAGCAGACACCCGAACCATTCAGATATGCTTGGATTGATACCCGGCCCCGATCCTGATCCACTGGATTGTATTGGAGCATCGTTACTGTTTGTAATCGTGCATTTGCATGTTAATGATTATCTAATGTATATTGAATGCATGGCAAATCAACAACATATATATAAACGTCCCAAGTAGACGTAGAGTCGGCCGCTAACGGGCTGCGCACTGTGAATCACACAGCTCTTGATTGCGTGTATTGTAACACTGTAACTACGTTACAGGCAGTAGATCAGTGGCATTGTCAGGTTCGTGTTCGTGCCTCTATGTAGGCCAGTGTTCCTGCAGCCCAACAAGCTGAATACCCCTGTTTTCCCTGTTGCTGCCAGCCTTGCTGAATATTTTGTGGGCTCTCTGCTGTCTGTACTCTCAGATAAAAGGCTGTTAACAAAGGTAGCCTTCATAGCCACATCTTACACCTGACACCTGCTCCATGTGGTGCTTCTACTGGTAGGTCTTGTTCTTGTTTTCTGCTGATTATTGGCTTCTTACGTCTGCACTGAGACTCCAAGGTCTCGTAGGTCTGTCGGGTGCCCTCTTTAGGTGGGAATATCAGCTCTATTTCTGCCTTTTTTCTGTTGGAAAAAGTGAAATATACTTTTTTCAGCTGCTGGTTTGTGGATTATGAGGTTCATTCTTGCAGCTGTTTGCGTCGGGTAAAAAGCCCATCATGCAGCTTCTACACACCGAACTTTTCCTGCGAATGTACTTTCACTATAGTTTGTATAATTTATATACATTTAATATAGTTTTTATGTGTTTACTAGTCCATTTACTTTCACTATAGTTAATATACTTTATACACACTTTATATATATATATATATATATATATATATATATATATATATATATATATATATATACTGTCACTTTCTGTAGTGCTCTGGACTAGATTATAGATGATCTTCGTAGCCTCTCTCTCTCTGTATGTATGTATATATACATATACACATACAGAGAGAGAGACCGAGAGAGTTCTGCTACTCCTAGCCTACCAAGATCATCTATAATCTAGTCCAGAGCACTATAGAAAGTGACCGTGCATGGTCGGATTGGAGGTTTGTGGAGCTTCTGCAATTGGTTAAAAATTTATCGCGGTAGGAGGCGAGGGCTCTCTTTTTGATGGATTTCGGGACACGTGTCTACCGCAGCCGGATGGAAGATGGTATACTGTAAAAGAATGTTTATATATATATATATGGTTGAGGGTGTTTACTTATTTACAATCATTCTGGTGTATTTTTGGAAACTCTATGCAGTTACAGTATCCATAGTTTCAGTAAAGTTTATAAACGTTCACTCTGGTTTATATATGTTCTCTGAAGTTAAATACACTTTTACTATACATTATATACTTTCCTTATAATAAATATACTTGATGTACGGTCAGCTTGTATGCTTTCACTACGGTTTATGCACAATCACTATGGTTATTTACTACTTTTATACCTTCACTATGGTTCATATGCTTTATATGCTTTACCTTTGTTTTTATATACCTCAACTTTAACTTATATATTTTCACTGTAGTTTAAATACTTTTACTAGTTCATATACTTTCACTATAGTTTATATACCGTAACTATGGTTTATATACTTTCATTGTTGTTTAAAAACTTTTACTGTAGTTTGTATACTTTCACTAGTTCATATACGTTCACTATTGTTTTTCACTATTTTAAATGCTTACATTAGAGTTACCCTATTACCTTAACTATAGTTTATATACCTTCACTGTAGTTTATATACTTTATTTACCTTAACTATAGTTTATATACTTTCACTGTAGTTTATATACTTTATTTAACTTAACTAGTTTATATACTTTCACTGTAGTTTATATACTTTATTTAACTTAACTATAGTTTATATACTTTCACTGTAGTTTATATACTTTATATAGCTTAACTATAGTTTATATACATTCACTGTAGTTTATATGCTTTATTTAACTTAACTATAGTTTATATACTTTCACTGTAGTTTATATACTTTACATACCTTACCTTTAGTTTATATACTTTCACTGTAGTTTATATACTTTATTTAACTTAACTAGTTTATATACTTTTACTGTAGTTTATATACTTTATTTAACTTAACTATAGTTTATATACTTTTACTGTAGTTTATATACTTTATATAGCTTAACTATAGTTTATATACATTCACTGTAGTTTATATGCTTTATTTAACTTAACTATAGTTTATATACTTTCACTGTAGTTTATATACTTTACATACCTTAACTTTAGTTTATATACTTTCACTGTAGTTTATATACTTTTTTTACCTTAACTATAGTTTATGTACCTTCACTGTAGTTTATATACTTTATTTAACTTAACTATAGTTTATATACTTTCACTGTAGTTTATATACTTTATTTACCTTAACTTTAGTTTATATACCTTCACTGTAGTTTATATACTTTACAAACCTTAACATTAGTTTATATACTTTCACTGTAGTTTATATACTATATATGCCGTAACTATAGTTTATATACATTTATTGTAGTTTAAATACTTTCATTATTCCTATACTTTCTACCGAGTGTCTGTGCTTGTTTCAGTGAACTATGTGTAAATAATTTAAGATGTAAAAATAGGTTTAAATGTTATGCATCGTGTGCAAAAGTCTTACATTACATTTATTGTAGGTGTAAATAGGTTCACATCCTCTACAGAGACGCACTTCTACACATTTTAATACACAGCTACTGTCTATTTACTAAATGTATCCCCTCAAATTCAAGGACTGGGACTCCTGCTGTTCTCCTGCTGCTCTTTTTAAGCCTTTATACCAATTATAAGGTGTTTTGTAATTAGTAGTTATGAGAAAGAAGACCTGGAGTTAAACAGCTGGGGGGTAAACTCTATAAAGATGGTCATATTTAACATATTCCCAATGTGTTCACTTTAGCAAATAAACAGAAACTGTGTCTACTCCTGGAGTGCACAAACTTTTGCATATGACTGTAAACACCTGGAAGAGACCTGGAAGAGAGAAGGGTTAAAGGTGCAGTAATATGATTGGCTGACACACCACTCAGTCACCACACCCTCGCACCCTTGCAAGAAGCAGCATGATTGCACAGACCCCTGCAACTGAAACAGAACCGAGGTCCTCTGTTTCTCTGTGTGTGTGTTTCTCTGTGTGTGTGTGTGTGTGTGTGTGTGTGTGTGTGTGTGTGTGTGTGTGTGTGTGTGTGTGTGTCAGGTTGATTTATGATACACTAAGTACCCATGATGCATCTGGCTGCAGCCCGCTGTCCCACATTACACCCACATTACACACTCCTCTTCTCTGTCTCTCTCTCTCTCTGAACTTTGGCCGCACCTCGTTTGTTTGTATCCGGGACTGAAGGAGTGCTTGTTTACTCGCAGTGTGTGATCTATGATCTTTTATATCTAACCTTAATTACCCCTATCGGCTCCATTAATCATTACAGTGTGTGTTCTGGAGAGCAAGCTGAAGGTTTTCAGCGACACACAGAGTTTATTTCAGTGTTTACTCTCTTGCCAGAACGAGATGCAACCTTTCAGTTAAAGGTTTAATTACCAGCACAGGGCAGTTGCTTTTCAATACAGCCATGACCGATACAGCCATGACCGATACAGCCACAGCTAATACGGCCATGACCGATACAGCTATAGCTAATACAGCCATGACCGATACAGCCACAGCTAATACGGCCATGACCGATACAGCCACAGCTAATACAGACATGACCGATACAGCCACAGCTAATACGGCCATGACCGATACAGCCATAGCTAATACGGCCATGACCGATACAGCCATAGCTAATACAGACATGACCGATACAGCAATGACCGATACAGCCATAGCTAATACGGCCATGACCGATACAGCCACAGCTAATACGGCCATGACCAATACAGCCATAGCTAATACGGCCATGACCGATACAGCCATAGCTAATACAGCCATGACCAATACAGCCATAGCTAATACGGCCATGACCGATACAGCCATAGCTAATACAGACATGACCGATACAGCAATGACCGATACAGCCATAGCTAATACGGCCATGACCGATACAGCCACAGCTAATACGGCCATGACCAATACAGCCATAGCTAATACAGCCATGACCAATACAGCCATAGCTAATACGGCCATGACCGATACAGCCATAGCTAATACGGCCATGACCGATACAGCCACAGCTAATACGGCCATGACCAATACAGCCATAGCTAATACAGCCATGACCAATACAGCCATAGCTAATACGGCCATGACCGATACAGCCATAACTAATACGGCCATGACCGATACAGCCATAGCTAATACGGCCATGACCGATACAGCCATAGCTAATACAGCCATAGCTAATACAGCCATAGCTAATACAGCCATAGCTAATACAGCCATGACCGATACAGCCATGACCGATACAGCCACAGCTAATACAGCCATAGCTAATACAGCCATAGCTAATACAGCCATAGCTAATACGGCCATGACCGATACAGCCATAACTAATACAGCCATGACCGATACAGCCATGACCGATACAGCCACAGCTAATACAGCCATAGCTAATACAGCCATAGCTAATACAGCCATAGCTAATACGGCCATGACCGATACAGCCATAACTAATACAGCCATGACCGATACAGCCATGACCGATACAGCCACAGCTAATACGGCCATGACCGATACAGCCACAGCTAATACAGCCATGACCGATACAGCCACAGCTAATACGGCCATGACCGATACAGCCATAGCTAATACAGACATGACCGATACAGCCATGACCGATACAGCCATAGCTAATACGGCCATGACCGATACAGCCATAGCTAATACGGCCATGACCGATACAGCCACAGCTAATACGGCCATGACCAATACAGCCATAGCTAATACGGCCATGACCAATACAGCTATAGCTAATACGGCCATGACCGATACAGCCATGACCGATACAGCCATAGCTAATACGGCCATGACCGATACAGCCATAGCTAATACAGACATGACCGATACAGCCATAGCTAATACAGACATGACCGATACAGCCATAGCTAATACAGCCATGACCGATACAGCCATGACCGATACAGCCATAACCGATACAGCCATAGCTAATACAGACATGACCGATACCTCCCAGTACAGAGCATTGATACCAGTGCTGTTTCCTACTGCCTTTTCTCCTTTTCTCTTTTGCTTTTCCTTTAGCTGTTCCTCTGCTTTTCCTCATTGTTTTAATCTATTCCTCTGCTTTTCCTCTGCTTCCCTGTGCGTCAGCCTTTCTCCTGCCTTTCCTTTTTCTTTAGTTTCCTCTTTAGTTTCCTCTTTAGTTTCCTCATACGTCTTGCTGTTCTTCTTCTTCTGCCTGACTTCTCTCCTGCTTTTCTTCTGCTCTTCCTCTGCTTTTGTCTTGCTTTTCCTGGAAACAGCCTCATAGTGTCAGCGCAAAGTGTCCCAAAGGGACCCTCAGATTAGCAGCGAGAGAGATGGAGATGGAGAGAGATAGGGATGAGAGAGAGGGAGAGAGAGAGAGAGAGAGAGAGAGATTGAGTTCAGTAAAGCTGTTGAGTGAGAATGAGGCGGCTCAGTCTGTGGGTTTGGAAGCAGAAGTGTGTGTTTATGGCTGAGGCGTTTAATCAGCACTGAGTCCCTTTAAATGGAAATGCTTGACCCTATGGTAATAGCAGCAGTGTGAATTAGTGTGTGTGCGTGTGCGTGTGCGTGTGCGTGTGCGTGTGCGTGTGCGTGTGTGTGTGTGTGTGTGTGTGTGTGTGTGTGTGTTGTGTGTGTGTGACTTTATGGGTCAGATCTTCTGTCTACTATTTAACTAAATGCAAATGTCATGAGTGTGTCTTGTTTTGTCTCATCAAAGTAAAGACTCCAGAGAGTGCTTAATCTCTCTCTCTCTCTCTCTCTCTCTCTCTCTCTCTCTCTCTCTCAGATGGTGTCTCAGAGGATTAGTTCAGTGGACTTGTCGTACTGCAGTTTGGAGAAACTGCCTCCTAATCTGCTCTACAGCCAAGACCTTACACACCTCAACCTCAAAACACAACTTTCTCTCTGCTGACCACTCGCTGCAGCAGCTCCAGAGGTGAGTGTGTGTGAGTGTGTGTGAGTGTGTACCATGAGATGAGGAACACTACAATAGAAATGCACATTAATATGTTAGTTTGCTGACAGTACACTGTAAGGGAAGTGAAACCGTTCCGGCGCTACAAAAAAAAAGCCTTCCTAAAAGACTCTATAAACAAAATAAGCAAAGCTGAGCTCATTATTTCATTATTTATTATATAGAAGCACTGCCTTGAACCATTAAAAAAAGTTTGATGCTACGGGGCGGTTGCTGAATTTCGTTAACATTCAGAGGTGGGATTTGTTAGAAAACAGTTGCAGTGTAGCGTTATGGGCAGGGTCTTCACTGGCTCCGCCTGATCACCATGGATACCAACCAAAAGTTTTATTCGTATCTTCAGAGTTTCACTGTATAAGAGCAGACTCTAAAACTGAGGGTAGACTGTGAAATTAAATCAACTAACAGCACAAATAACTCACAAATAAACAACAAAGCCCCACAACTCAACAATGTAACCCCACAACTCAACAATCCTCCTAAGTAAACAACAAAACCCCACAACTCAATAACAAAACCCCCACAACTCAATAACAAAACCTCACAACTCAAAAACAAAACCCCACAATTGAACAAAACCACACAACTCACCCCCCCCCAACTCAACAACCCTCACAACTCAGTAACAAAACCTCACAACTGAACAACCCTCACAACTCAATAACAAAACCTCACAACTCAACAACAAAACCCCACAGCTCAACAACCCCCAACTCAACAACAACCCCACAACCCAACAACAACCCCCCCAACTCAACAACAACCCCCCCAACTTACCAACAACCCCCCAACTCAACAACAAAACCCCCCAACTCAACAACAAAACCCCAACTCAAAAACAAAACCATAAACTTAACGACCCCGCAACTCAACAAACAACCCCCCAACCTTACCAACAACCCCCCCAAACTCAACAAAAAAAACCCAACTCAACAACGACCCCCGCAACTCAACAACGACCCCCCCACTCAACAACGACCCCCCCAACTCAACAACGACCCCCCCAACTCAACAACGACCCCCCCAAACTCAACAACGACCCCCGCAACTCAACAACAACCCCCGCAACACGTGCCTGTTTGTGTTTCATGGTTTGTATCAGTGAAACCAAGGCAATGGGAAGATTAAATCTAAAAGCCTCAGGCGATGAGCGGCCAGTGATCTCAGAGACAGGAGGTGAAAAGTGCGGCGATTGTAGCTTCCAGTTAAAAGTGTTAAATGGTCACATGTTCAGCAACTTCCAAAAGCGTGTGTTCTGACCAGCCTGTTTCTAATTCTGCACTGACCGACGAGCCTCTGTGGTCATGGTCTGTCTAATACAGGTGCAGCAGATGAGGAGCTTTAAAAACTCTGGACTGTTCCTTTAATGAGGGTTTATTAGATGCAGCTCTGTTCTGCACCCCCTCAATCACACCACCGAATCTCTCAGCTCTGCCAGAAGACCCCAAGCCTTTAGTGAACACACACAATGTGTGTGTGAGAGAGAGAGAGAGCAGAGCGAGAGAGGCGAGCATGCCTGACCCTTTTGTTTCTCTATAAACACTCAGTTAACCTCACATGCCATCACAGCTCTCTTCCCCCCCTCTCTCTCCCTCTCTCTCTCTCCCCTCTCTCTCTCTCCCTCTCTCTCTCTCCCCTCTCTCTCTCCCCTCTCCCTCTCTCTCTCTCTCTCTCTCTCTCTCTCTCTCTCTCCCTCTCTCTCTCTCTCTCTCTCTCTCTCTCCCCTCTCTCTCTCTCTCTCTCTCTCTCCCCCTCTCTCTCTCTCTCTCTCTCTCTCTCTCTCTCTCTGTATGGTGAGTGGGGGGTTTTTCACTCCTCTGCTCAGGCAGTGTGTAGAGAGGAGTGATTGTCTCTCGCTCTTCTTTATGATCATATTTACTGAAGCACAAAAGCTTCAAAGGGCCGCGGGCCCCATGACAGACACGGTGCTCTAGCCGCACTGCATGCTGGATAAAAAGTATAGCCGTGTTGCATGAGGGCTCAGCAGGGCTGCTGATGTGTGTTTTGCAATATTCACACGAGTTGATCAGCGTAGGTGTGTGTAGTGTCTGAGGTTTGCTTCTTTAGTCCAGACCTGGAGCTGTGACACTAATGTAGCTAATAAGTGTAAAAAGCCTTTAATGGAAATTATTCATAATTTATAATAATGTTAACTGTATTATAAATGTGTTTATTTGTGTGTGTGTGTGTGTGTGTGTGTGTGTGTGTGTGTGTGTGTGTGTTAGGTTCTCTCGGTTGCGGAGTCTGAACCTGTCAATAATCAGCTGGGTGTTTTCCCTCTGGCTCTGAGCTCCATCTCCACCCTCACTGAGCTCAACCTCAGCTGTAACTGCCTCAGCAGCCTGCACCCCCAGCGTCGGACTCATGAACAAGTAAGGAGGGACGGGGGGGTGACTGGACAGATGGATGGATGGACTGATGGAGGATGAAAGAGTGTGGAGAGTGAGCGGATGGATGGTTGGATTTAAGAGTTCGGATGATGGGTGGAGGAGTGTGAACAGATGATTTGTGATTGAACTATTGGAATAGTGTGGAGAACGGAAAGGAGGATGGAATCGTCTGTGTTTGGGATAGAGGGATGGTTGGATTTGGGATGGGTGGATATGAGTGAATATTGGATGGATATATGGGTATTAGTGGATAGTGAAATGGGTGGATGTAGGAGGATGGATGGGTGCCTAGTGAATGGGTGGGTGTAGGAGTGTGGATGGGTGGATATTAGTGGATAGTGGATGGGTGGATGTAGGAGTATGGTTGGGTGGATATTAGTGGATAATGGATTGGTGGATGTAGGAGTACGGATGGGTGGATAGTGGATGGATGGATGTAGGTATTAGTGGATAGTGAATGGGTGGATGGATTTTAGTGGATAGTGAATGGGTGGGTTTAGGAGTGTGGATGGATAACTATTAGTGGATAGTGAATGGGTGGATGTAGGAGTATGGATGGATAACTATTAGTGGATAGTGAATGGTGGATGTAGGAGTATGGATGGATAACTATTAGTGGATAGTGAATGGGTGGATGTAGGAGTATGGATGGATAACTATTAGTGGATACTGAATGGGGGGATGTAGGAGTATGGTTGGGTGGATATTAGTGGATAGTGGATTGGTGGATGTAGGAGTACGGATGGGTGGATAGTGGATGGATGGATGTAGGTATTAGTGGATAGTGAATGGGTGGATGGATTTTAGTGGATAGTGAATGGGTGGGTGTAGGAGTGTGGATGGGTGGATATTAGTGGATAGTAAATGGATGGATGTAGGAGTATGGATAGGTGGATATTAGTGGATGATGTAGGTGTTAGTGGACAGTGAATAGGTGGATGTAGGAGTATGTATAGGTGGATATTAGGTGGATAGTGATGGATAGGTGGATATTAGTGGATAATGGATGGGTGGATGTAGGAGTATGGATAGGTGGATATTAGTGGATAGTGGATGGATAGGTGGATATTAGTGGATAATGGATGGGTGGATGTAGGAGTATGGATAGGTGGATATTAGTGGATAGTGGATGGATAGGTGGATATTAGTGGATAATGGATGGGTGGATGTAGGAGTATGGATAGGTGGATATTAGTGGATAGTGGATGGATAGGTGGATATTAGTGGATAATGGATGGGTGGATGTAGGAGTATGGATAGGTGGATATTAGTGGATAATGGATGGGTGGATGTAGGAGTATGGATAGGTGGATATTAGTGGATAGTGGATGGATAGGTGGATATTAGTGGATAATGGATGGGTGGATGTAGGAGTATGGATAGGTGGATATTAGTGGATAATGGATGGGTGGATGTAGGAGTATGGATAGGTGGATATTAGTGGATAATGGATGGGTGGATATAGGAGTATGGATAGGTGGATATTAGTGGATAATGGATGGGTGGATGTAGGAGTATGGATAGGTGGATATTAGTGGATGGATGGCTATTGGAGGATAGTGGAGGACAGATTGAGGATGGATGATTGTAGTTGGAGTCTGATGGATGGACATAAGTGGGGGTAGTAAAAGGTGGATTTAGGAGTGAATGAATACAGTGAGGTGAGGCTTGGTGGATATAGGTGTAGGTGCAGATGGATGGATTTGGGTGTAAATGGGTGGATGGATGTGGATATATCTGGATTAGAGTCAGCATTAAAAACTGCTCATTAACCCCTGCTGGACCACTAATGGCTTCTCCGCCTTTGTACGGTCCTAAAAGGTCGCTGGGAGGAGCCCTTACACATTCACTAACTTGTTGCACTCTGAGTTTCATCAGAGCGTTAATCTGCTCCAGCAGAAGCATCTGGAATAACCTGAAATTCCACGGCCTGCCTTCACACTTCAGCTCCACTGCTGCCACCTATTGGTTCCACAAACACACAGGAAGACCAGCGACAAACAGAGGGAGGGACTTTCCCACATTCCCACCATGTTTACAAACATGCACTGCTGACCGCTGGTGCCGTGTTGAGTTTAGGACGTGAGCAGGTGGCTCTGAGGGTAGGAATCTGAAATGCGGTGCTGCTGATCGAGGAAACACGAGCGCAGGAGGCCTCGTTCAGTCTGACAGTTTTTTGAACGGTGTGGTCATGCAGTCCTAGGCAGCATACATGAGAGGGGTCAACTGGGGTTAAGTGTCTAGGTGTTACAGCAGCTGCAGCCTTCAAGTGGGATCAGTCCTCCACACTAGCAAGTGAAATCCTCTTAAATATATATTACAATCATAATTAGGAAATATGACCCATTAGACTATATTAAAAAGGACAAAAGTAATGGGACACCTGCTCATTCATTCAAGGGTACTAAAAAGAGCTCTCTACTGTCCAGGGAAGCAGCTAGCTAGCTTTCTACTAAATTTTGGAGGAGCATTGCTGTGAGGATTTGACTGTATTCAGCGACAAAAGCGTTAGTTAGTGTGGTCAGGATGTTGGATTATGATCAGCACCCACCTCATCATCCTCACCCGACTCCCCAACTGATCCCAAAAGTACTGGATGGAGCTCCACCATCCATCACTCCAGAGAACACAGTTCTTCCACTGCTCCACAGCTTAATGCTGCTGGGGGGCTTTATACCCCTCCTGTAGCCCACACCTGGCAGTAGGCAGCATGGTGCCAGTAGGTTCATGGTGTTCACCTGCTCCAGGGAGTCCTATTCTATTGGCAGTACTTCTCTACAGGGACTAGACAAGTTGTCTGTGTGTGTCATTTGCACATCTGTGTCAGCAGAGGGTGAAACTTAAAGTAGCTGGATGCATTCAATCGAAGGGGTGTCCACAAACATTTGGACACTTGGAATTTCCCTAAATCGGCTTGCATCAGTGCTGTCTTTATTTTAAGTGATCTTAAAAATGCTCCTGTTCCGTGTTAACCCGAGCATGTGTGTGCTTCCAGTCTGCAGACGTTTCTCCTGGACGGGAACCTGCTGTCGTCTCTGCCGGCCGAGCTGGGCTCTCTGCAGAGGCTGGTCTACCTGGGCCTCTCCTTTAACGAGTTCAGCGAGGTGCCGCAGGTTCTGGAGCGGCTGCCCACTGTGGAGAGGCTGTGTATGGCCGGGAACAGACTGCAGACCCTCACCCTGCAGGCCTTCCGCCTGCTGCCCGTTAAATACATCGACCTCCGGTGAGTACACCCTGATCCGCTAGGCCAACCTGAAGGTTCTGCTAAAACTGCCTGGAAAACTGTGGCCTCTCCTAGCACCAGTCAGTTGTCATCAGGGATTGATGACACTGGGACACGCTTGTACGTCCTTCCGTTTGTCCATCTGATGTTCCATTTATCACGCTCTCCACACCCAGCAGTGACCAGGAATGACCTCGTTTGTCATTGCTGTCATGCAAAACCTGGTAGCTCCAAAATAACAACTTTTTACAGGAGGAGGAAAAAACCTTCTTACCTTTCCATGGAAGTTAATGTAAGAGTAATTTATTCGAAGTGATTTTGAAGCATTTCTATTGGTCCATTAATCGTGAACTTTTGGTGCAATGTAAAGAACAACTCCCAGATTCACGGTAAGTCCAAAAGCCAAAAACGGCAAAAATAGAGATAAAGGTCTTCATGTAACAGCAGCCTAACACTGCATCTACTGTGTTGTGCTGAGTGAGGTGAGAACTGACATCTAGAACCGAACCTGTGTCCACCTGGCATTACCACGAGTTCCATATCCGGATAGTATCTGGACAGTATCTGGATCTCCAGTGAGAACAGATGAGGTCAGGTTGTAACCAGTGGTTTCTTCTCAAGGTGGCCTGGCTCCTGGATATCGTGACTGGTTTTGAGGAATGGTTGGGGTTCCATAACTTGGTGAACCAGTCAATGGTTCTCACATTCTTCTTAAAGCATGTCAAACACCTCTAATTGTAGATCGTAATCCGATCACAGTGCCTCTAGGGTGTGGGTGTTTACACTCGACTTTTTATGTGGTCAAATGAAATCTGATGGTTACTCATCAAGGAGGTCGAAGTCTGAAGAGCATGAGCGGTTTAGAGGACTGGTGGGGGTTCCTCAACGTGGTTCTCACAATCGCCCAAAACATCTCAGAATATAGTTTGTGTGATCCAATCAAAATCCGATTACAGTGCATCCTGGGCGTGTTTATACTTGACTTTTCATATTGTCAGATGAAATCCAAAATTGATCCGATTGGACGGTTGGGGTTTTGTAACTTGGTGAGCCAGTCAGTGGTTCTCACATTCTTCGTAAAGCATGTCAAACACCTCTGATTGTTTTGAGAGTGATCCGATCATAATCTGATCACAGTGCCTCTAGGGTGTGGGTGTTTACACTCGACTTTTCATGCGGTCAAATGAAATCTGATGGTTACTCATCAAGGAGGCCGAACTCTGAAGAGCATGAGCGGTTTAGAGCACCAGTGGAGCAGTAGATGGTTCTCACAATACCCTTAATACGTCCCAAACATCTCAGATTGTAGGTTTGAGTGATCAGATCAAAGTCTGATCACAGGGCGTGTTTACACCTGACTTTTTATGTGGTCAAATGAAATCCTAAATTGATCCAATTGCCACCGAAAAACGCTGGTGGTTTCTTATCAGGCTGGTCTGGCTCTGGGAGATTGGACTGGTTTTGAGGAACGGTTGGGGTTCCTTAACATAGTGGACCAATCAGTGGTTCTCGCATTCTTCTTAAAGCATGTTAAACACCTCTAATTGTAGTTAGAGTGATCCGATCGTAAACGGATCACAGGGCGTGTTTACACCTGACTTTTCATGTGGTCAAATGAAATCCAAGTTTGATCTGATTGCCACTGAAAAGACGATAACCAGTGGTTTCTTATCAAGTTGGTCTGGGAGATCATGACTGGTTTTGAGGATTGGTTGGGGTTCCATAACCAATCAATAGTTCCTACATTTCTCTACAGTGTTTCAAACACCTCTAATTGTAGTGATTGTAATCCGATCACACTGCCTCTACGGTGTGTTTACACTTGGCTCTTTATGTGGTCAAAGGAAATCTGACAGTTACTCATCAAGAAGGTCCAGCTCTGGGAGAGCATGGGCAGTTTAGAGGAACAGTGGGGGTTCCACAACGTGGTTCTCGAAATTGCCTTAATGCGTCCCTCACATCTGTTAGAATGGTCTGATCAAAATCCGACTTTTCATGTGGTCAAATGAAATCTAAAAAAACATGATGATGCAAAGTGGAACCATGCCTTTCATATCCCGACAGTATCCAGATCTACTTTGGCCAGATTTCGTCCACACTGAGGACGGATGAGATTAGACTGGTTTTAAGAAATGGTCTGGGTCCCGCGGCATGACTGTCATATTCCCACAATGAAAATGTGAAGTGATGTGAAGACCGAACCTTATAAGGACATGGACAACCCGTTCAAGACCAGATCCGTCTCTGTCCATCTCCGAATGTGGTTTGAGGGATACGATCACGATCTCTCAACACTGCATCCTGGGAGTGCTTACACCTGGCTTTTCATGCAGTCAACTAAAATCTGAGCGCGATCCGATCATCATCAGACGAGCAGGCTAATGGAAGGTGTAAACAGGCTGTTATTTGTTGTCATTTAAGGAGCTTTGTGCTCTGGATTTGGTTCCTTTCCTAAGTCTGATTATGGAAAAACGTGCTCTGTCCTCCAGTGATTGAAGTTTTCATAAATGCGCTCAGTTTCGGCTTTCAAGTTGTGAAGAAACGCGTCTTGGAAGTTTGTGCAAAAACAAGCAGATAACATCTTCAGCGCTAATTAGCTAATTATTGCCGAACACTGCAGTGAAGCCTTGCTTGAATTAGTCACGACCCTTCAGTAGTAGAGTAGTCTGAGCTAAGTGGAATTACCCCTTCAGTTAGTTTGCCACTGATGACCAGATGTACTACTTGACAGTCTTGCGTTACATTCAATGGACAAAAGTATTGGGACGCTTGCTCAATCATTGTTTCCTTTAAAATCAAGGGAATTAATAAAGAGTTTCTCCTTCTTTTGTTGGAGTAACTGTCTCTACTGTCCATCTGGGAAGGTTTTCTCCTTCAATTTTGATTGCATTCAGTGATCCCCATCCCACCTCATCATCCCCAACTCATCCCCCCAAAAAAACATGCCAACAGTACTGGATGGAGCACCACCATTCATCATCCCAGAGAATACAGCTCCTCCACTGCTCCACAGCTCAATGCTGGGGGCTTTATACCCATCGAGCCCACTCCTGGCATTAGGCAGCATGGTACCATGGTACCACATTCATCATGTCTGCCTGCTCCTGCAGAGAGTCCTATTCTATTGGCAGTTCTTCTCCACAAGGACTAGACAAGCCGTGTAAAGCAGTGGCCCCAGCCCGGGTCCTGGAGGATGATGAGCCGGGTCAGCTGTCAGGGGGTAACCTCCTTTTGTCCCTCATATTCTCTCAGGCTGAACCAGATATCCAGCATAGTTCCAGACGAGCCAGACTTCCTGCGCCATGTGACCCAGGTGGACGTGCGGGATAACCGACTGAGCGAGCTGGACGCTTCGCTCTTTCCCCGGCTGGAGGTTCTGCACTGCCAGAGGAACCGGATCAGTTGTCTGCGGCTCCGAGGCTGCATGCTCAAAGCCCTCCATGCCTCTAACAACGGTAAAGCCGTAGACTGAGCGTGTTCATGTGATGAGCCTGATCTGAAGTCAGCAGATACCAGACCTGACCAGTATGGGTTTTTTGTCTGCAGAGCTCCGTGAACTGGAAGTGAGTCCAGCGGCCTCCAACCTCACCTACATGGACATCTCAAGGTAAGGGTTAGGATTACTGGTGAAGCTTAGCATAGGCACCCAGACCGGGAATCGAACCCCAGTCGCACTCGCTCAGACTCTCAGTAGCATCTCAACACCATCTGGATGGAGTGATGGAGCAGCACCTGAACATTCAGCAGATAATTTTTAGAGACGTGTACTGAATCCAGCTGTTCCTCAGAGTCCAGGTTCAGATCTGTAGACGTTCACCTGAGAGATCACTGATCCTCTAACAGCTCTAATACTGACCATCATCATCAGCCAGCTGCTGCTATAGACCTGCTGCTGCTGACAACAGTCTGGAACTGGAGACTAACTGGGTTAGACTGAGATTAAGGGGCCAGGATGAGGGTTAGGTTTAGGGTTAAGGTTAGGGTTAGGGCCAGGGTTAGGTTTAGGTTTTGAGTTGAGGTTAATGTTAGGATTAGGACCAGGGTTAGGATTAGGTTTAGGGTTGAGGTTAATGTTAGGATTAGGACCAGGGTTAGGATTAGGTTTAGGGTTGAGGTTAATGTTAGGATTAGGACCAGGGTTAGGATTAGGTTTGGGGTTAAGGTTAGGATTAGGACCAGGGTTAGGATTAGGTTTAGAGTTGATCTTAATGTTAGGATTAGGACCAGGCTAAGGATTAGGTTTTGGGTTGAGGATAATATTAGGATTAGGACCAGGGTTAGGATTAGGTTTAGGGTTGATCTTAATGTTAGGATTAGGACCAGGCTAAGGATTAGGTTTTGGGTTGAGGATAATATTAGGATTAGGACCAGGGTTAGAATTAGGTTTAGGGTTGATCTTAATGTTAGGATTAGGACCAGGGTTAGGTTTGAGGTTAGGGTTAGGATTAGGTTTAGGGTTGATCTTAATGTTAGGATTAGGACCAGGGTTGGGATTAGGTTTATGGTTGAGGTTAGGGTTAGGATTAGGACCGGGGTTAGGATTAGGTTTATGGTTGAGGTTAGGGTTAAGATTAGGTTTTGGGTTGATCTTAATGTTAGGGTTAGGCCCGGGGTTAGGATTAGGTTTATGGTTGAGGTTAGGGTTAAGATTAGGTTTTGGGTTGATCTTAATGTTAGGGTTAGGCCCGGGGTTAGGATTAGGTTTATGGTTGAGGTTAGGGTTAAGATTAGGTTTTGGGTTGATCTTAATGTTAGGGTTAGGCCCAGGGTTAGGATTAGGTTTAGGGTTGATTTTAATGTGTAGGTTATGGATTGCAGCTAGGGTTAGGGCCAGGATGAGGGTTAGGATTAGGTTTTGGGTTAAAGTTAGGGTTAGGGTTTGGATTGGGTCAGTAACACCAACAGCCCGTTTGATTGTAAGGGGTAAAGAGGGGTTGTTGACGTAAATATTGATGTAAAATTAAATGATGACAAATTTTAGTACATAATTATACACTGACCTGATGAGCGGGATATAGACTCTTTATAGACCCTGTAAGATTGATGGGAGTGTTTGCTGACACTGAGTAAGAGTGATTCACTGTCCCTTTAAAAGCTCATATGTGTGAATATTAAGGGTTTGTTTTTTTTAAAGGAATCGCTTGGAGGCGCTGCCGGACTGGCTGAGTGACAGTAAGAAGCTGGAGGTGCTAGACGTCAGTCACAACTGCATCAGTGAGCTGCCCCAGTGGTGGGTACACACACACACACACACACACACACACACACATAATATGTGTGCGGTCCAGCTGTGATACGGATTCACTTTTCATAAATCACCTTTTATTACAGCCGTCAGTTTCTGAACACATCGGCCCACTCTGAAGGACACACACACACACACACACTTCCACTTTCCCCTCTGTCTTCTATCTTTAGGATCATGTAACTGTCTTTCACACAAACATGCACACACACACACACACACACACACACACACACACACTCTGCTGCAGATGTGTTTTACACTCTGATGTCAGGATGATGAATCGGGGCTGTAGACTCGCTGAGGACGACTCTCTCCATTACGACCCACTTATGCTTCACTTCCACTCTCAGAGTGTGTGTGTGTGTGTGTGTGTGTGTGTGTGTGTGTGTGTGTGTGTGTGTCTCTCTCTCCCTCCAGCTCTTTCCCATTCTCTCTCTCTCTCTCTGAAGAGTAAATCTGGGCAGGCTGTTGCTGCTCTCAGTGTGTGTGAGGACGCTTTAGCTCCTTTTTAAATATCAGTAAAGCTAATCTCAGGTATCAGCAGACGCCCAGCAACTCCCAGCATGTCCGATCTGGGGAAATGCGTCTGTACAGACACATCCAAAAATCGGCACATGCATCAGTTCAGTGGGAATTCGACCCACACTATGGCATCCTGCCTCAAAACCAAACCAAAGCCTCTGAAATGTCTTCTCGGGCTGTGAGAGATTTTTGTCAGTATTCTGCAAAGTTTGTCCAGCCTGGAGACAAATGCTGTGAACGAATGTGTGAGGCGTCGGCTGGTTAAACGAATGAAAGAAGCCGTCTATGAGTCAGACTGCAATAAACCAACATCATCTGATATGGAATTAACACACGAGATTCGCTGTGAAGAAAATCTAGTTATTTGTGCATGAAAGAGAAAGTTCCTTTAACACTGGATGCTGTAGGAAACTGTTCACTGCCACCATGTGGCAAAATGATCAAATGCAGGAGGTATTTAGTTTAATAATGCTGTGAACTGGGATATTGAATACGAAAATAAAGAGGTTGAGGAGAAGTGCTGGATGGATTGACATTGGCAACAAAGTACAGTGAGTTAGAATTGGGTTAATAATTAGGTAAAATTGGGTTTAAAAATGAGAAAATTGTGTTAATTGTTTAGGTAAACTATGGTTAAAACATCAGATACAATTGGGTTAAAATTGGTTAAAAGGGTTAAAATTGGGTTAGAAAATAGATGAGATTAGGTTAAAACGAGGTATACTTGGGTTAAAAAGGGAGGTTACATTGGGTTTAAAAATCAGGAAAATTTCGATTTTAAAAATGAGGTACAATTAGGTAAATAATAAGCAAGATTAGTAAGAGTAGTAGTAGTATCAGTAGTAGAGGTAGTAGTAGTAGAAGTAACAGTAGTAATAGAGGTAGTAGTAGTAGTAGCAGAGGTAGTAGTAGAAGTATCAGTAGTAGTCGTAGAGGTGGTAGTAGTAGTAGTAGTAGCAGTATCAGTAGTAGTAGAGGTAGTAGACGTTTTAGTAGTAGTAGAGGTGGTAGTAGTAGAAGTATCAGTAGTAGCAGAGGTAGTAGAAGTATCAGTAGTAGTAGAGGTGGTAGTAGTAGAAGTATCAGTAGTAGTAGTAGAGGTAGTGTCAGTAGTAGTAGAGGTAGTAGTAGTAGAAGTATCAGTAGTAGTAGTAGAGGTGGTAGTACTAGAAGTATCAGTAATAGCAGAGGTAGTAGAAGTATCAGTAGTAGTAGAGGTGGTAGTAGTAGAAGTATCAGTAGTAGTAGTAGAGGTAGTGTCAGTAGTAGTAGAGGTAGTAGTAGTAGAGGTAGTAGTAGTAGAAGTATCAGTAGTAGTAGAGGTAGTGTCAGTAGTAGTAGAGGTAGTAGTAGTAGAAGTATCAGTAGTAGTAGTAGAGGTGGTAGTCGTAGAAGTAGTAGTAGAGGTAGTAGAAGTATCAGTAGTAGCAGAGGTAGTAGAAGTATCAGTAGTAGTAGAGGTAGTAGAGGTAGTAGTAGTAGAAGGATCAGTAGTAGTAGAGGTAGTGTCAGTAGTAGTAGAGGTAGTAGTAGTAGAAGTATCAGTAGTAGTAGAGGTGGTAGTAGTAGAAGTATCAGTAGTAGTAGAGGTAGTAGTAGTAGAAGTATCAGTAGTAGTAGAGGTAGTAGTAGTAGTAGAAGTATCAGTAGTAGTAGAGGTAGTAGAAGTATCAGTAGTAGCAGAGGTGGTAGTAGTAGAAGTATCAGTAGTAGTAGAGGTAGTAGTAGTAGAAGTATCAGTAGTAGTAGAGGTAGTAGTAGTAGTAGAAGTATCAGTAGTAGCAGAGGTGGTAGTAGTAGAAGTATCAGTAGTAGTAGAGGTAGTAGTAGTAGAAGTATCAGTAGTAGTAGAGGTAGTAGTAGTAGTAGAAGTATCAGTAGTAGTAGAGGTGGTAGTAGTAGAAGTATCAGTAGTAGTAGAGGTAGTAGAAGTATCAGTAGTAGTAGAGGTAGTAGAAGTATCAGTAGTAGTAGAGGTAGTAGTAGTAGAAGTATCAGTAGTAGTAGAGGTGGTAGTAGTAGAAGTATCAGTAGTAGTAGAGGTAGTAGTAGTATCAGTAGTAGTAGAGGTAGTAGTAGTAGAAGTATCAGTAGTAGTAGAGGTGGTAGTAGTAGAAGTATCAGTTGTAGTAGAGGTAGTAGAAGTATCAGTAGTAGTAGAGGTAGTAGAAGTATCAGTAGTAGTAGAGGTAGTAGTAGTAGAAGTATCAGTAGTAGTAGAGGTGGTAGTAGTAGAAGTATCAGTAGTAGTAGAGGTAGTAGAAGTATCAGTAGTAGTAGAGGTAGTAGTAGTAGACGTATCAGTAGTAGTAGAGGTGGTAGTAGTAGAAGTATCAGTAGTAGTAGAGGTAGTAGTAGTATTAGTAGTAGTAGAGGTAGTAGTAGTAGAAGTATCAGTAGTAGTAGAGGTGGTAGTAGTAGAAGTATCAGTAGTAGTAGAGGTAGTAGAAGTATCAGTAGTAGTAGAGGTAGTAGTAGTAGAAGTATCAGTAGTAGTAGAGGTGGTAGTAGTAGAAGTATCAGTAGTAGTAGAGGTAGTAGAAGTATCAGTAGTAGTAGAGGTAGTAGTAGTAGAAGTATCAGTAGTAGTAGAGGTAGTAGTAGTAGAAGTATCAGTAGTAGTAGAGGTAGTAGAAGTATCAGTAGTAGTAGAGGTAGTAGAAGTATCAGTAGTAGCAGAGGTAGTAGAAGTATCAGTAGTAGTAGAGGTAGTAGTAGTAGAAGTATCAGTAGTAGTAGAGGTAGTGTCAGTAGTAGTAGAGGTAGTAGTAGTAGAAGTATCAGTAGTAGTAGTAGAGGTGGTAGTCGTAGAAGTAGTAGTAGAGGTAGTAGAAGTATCAGTAGTAGCAGAGGTAGTAGAAGTATCAGTAGTAGTAGAGGTAGTAGAGGTAGTAGTAGTAGAAGGATCAGTAGTAGTAGAGGTAGTGTCAGTAGTAGTAGAGGTAGTAGTAGTAGAAGTATCAGTAGTAGTAGAGGTAGTAGTAGTAGAAGTATCAGTAGTAGTAGAGGTGGTAGTAGTAGTAGAGGTGGTAGAAGTATCAGTAGTAGCAGATGTAGTAGTAATAGAAATAGAGGTATTATTATTAGTAGAAGTAGTAGAGGTATTGTTAGTAGCAACAGAATTAGTAAATTAATACTAGATGTAGAAGTAAGGGTAGTAGAGTTATTAGTAGTAGAAGTAGAGGTTAAAACAGGATGCAAACTTGGGTTTAAAATGGGTTAAAAGGGAAGAAAAATTGAGTTACAAATTGGGTTTAACAAAGAGTAAAAATCGGGTTAAAAGAGTTTAAATTGGGACAAAATTGTAAATAAACACTCATCCTTAATTTGCCTACTATAAGTCCTGTGCGGCTGGGTGAATAAGTCATGGTTAAAGATGGCTGATGTGTTTAACAAGGGGAGAGAATGGATCTGATCTGATCCTGTAACAGATCTGTCCTGAAACAGCCACACTCTCTCACTGTGTGACGTACTGGTGATAACTGTGTTTCTTCCTGTGGGGCAGGAGAGTGTGTGAGGAGCAGGAGGGTGTGTTTTTAATATCGGATCTCTCTCCTTTCCCCACTCCCCGCTCCCTCCCTCCCTCAGGTTGTTCTGCAGTAGCAGTCTGAGGAAAGTCCTGGCGGGCCATAACCGTCTGCAGCGATTGCCTGATAAAGTAGAACGACCTGTTGTGGAGGTTCTGGATGTCCAGCACAACCAGCTGGTGGAGCTGCCCTGCAATCTCTTCCTCAAATCAGACAGGTACAACCACCCAAACACATACGCGCACACACACACACTGCTATACAATCAGTGTTATACCTCATTGTTGCACAAATACGCTGCTGTCCACTGTTAGGTTTATGCAGTTTGGTTGCAGATGCTTGTAATGCAAAGGGTCCTAGTGTGATGCAAGTGCTCCACAGCCTAACATGGTTCACATCAGTGGAAGAGTGTATAAGATACAGGTGTGCAGAATGATGAGCAGAGCTGTAGATGTAGAAAATGTGAATGCCCAGTGTCTGACCTCTCTGTGGCTACTGGTGTGTATATACAATTACAACAACAACCAAAAAAGAGTTGAGGCTTTTGAAATGTAGAACAGTATATGCACCTTTATCAGACAGGCAGGTAAGTAAGTATTACACTAGTGTTACTGAGTATTGTAGGGATTATTCCATTGTTTTGCTGTAGTGTTGTAGTACTGATGCTCTATAATGTAACACTACTACGTATTTATTTTCTAATTGTTGCCTAGTATTATTATTAGTAGTAGTAGTAGTATTGGTAGAAGAGGTCAAAGTAGTAGTAGGAGAGATAATGATGGTGGTAGTAGTAGGAGGAGAGGTAATAGTAGTAGTAGAGATAATAGTAGTAGTAGGAGAGGTAATAGTAGTAGTAGGAGAGGTAATAGTAGTAGTAGAAGAGGTCATAGTAGTAGTAGAAGAGATAATGATGGTAGTAGTAGAAGAGGTAATAGTAGTAGTAGAAGAGATAATGATGGTAGTAGTAGAAGAGGTAATAGTAGTAGTAGGAGAGGTAAGAGTAGGAGAGATAATGATGGTAGTAGTAGTAGGAGAGGTAATAGTAGTAGTAGGAGAGATAATGGCAGTAGTAGGAGAGATAGTAGTAGGAGAGGTAATAGTAGTAGTAGAAGAGGTAATAGTAGTAGTAGAAGAGGTAATAGTAGTAGTAGAAGAGATAATGATGGTAGTAGTAGAAGAGGTAATAGTAGTAGTAGGAGAGATAATGGTGGTAGTAGTAGAAGAGGTAATAGTAGTAGTAGGAGAGGTAATAGTAGTAGTAGTAGAAGAGATAATGATGGTAGTAGTAGAAGAGGTAATAGTAGTAGTAGGAGAGATAATGATGGTAGTAGTAGAAGAGGTAATAGTAGTAGTAGGAGAGATAATGATGGTAGTAGTAGAAGAGGTAATAGTAGTAGTAGGAGAGATAATGATGGTAGTAGTAGAAGAGGTAATAGTAGTAGTAGGAGAGATAATGATGGTAGTAGTAGAAGAGATAATGGTGGTAGTAGTAGGAGAGATAATGGTGGTAGTAGTAGGAGAGATAATGGTGGTGGTGGTAGTAGTAGGAGAGATAATGGTGGTAGTAGTAGGAGAGGTAATGGTAGTAGTAGGAGAGATAATGGTGGTAGTAGTAGTAGGAGAGGTAATAGCAGTAGTAGAAGAGGTCATAGTAGTAGTATGAGAGGTAATAGTAGGAGAAATAATAGTAGTAATATAAGAGGTAATAGTAGTAGTAGGAGGAGAGGTAATAGTAGTAGTAGTAATTCTAGTAGTAATATTACTATTAGTATTAGATGTAGTAGTATTAGTAGCAATAACTACCTACCTAGATAACTATTAGTAGTATTACTATTACTACTACCATTCGCAGCTGTGGTAGAGGTATTAGTAACAGTAAAGGAAGTAGCAGGAGTAGTAGTAGTACTACTAGAGTAGTATTTCCATTAGTAGTGGCAGTAGTAAAAATATTACTAACAATAGTAGCAGTAATACTGGTATTACTTTATTAATTTTACAATACTAGTAGTAGTAAAAGTAGTAGTAGTAGAACTAGTTGTAGTAGTATTAGCAGGAGTAGAAGTAAAGGTATTATTATTAATATTATTATCATCATAAGTAGTAGTTGTAGTAGAAGTAGAGGTATTATTAGTAGTAGAAGTCTAGGTAGTTGTAGTAGAGGTAGTAGTAGTGGTAGCAGCAATATTAGTATTGATAGTAGACATAGAAGCAAGATGAAATTTGGACACAATATGAAGAACAGCTGCTTATATATATATATATAATTAAAATCTGCAAATACTAAAATTTCTTTCATTTGCCGGAGACGATGGGTTTTTATTCTAGAAATGTTTTGTGGTAAAACATTAGTAATAGATTTGCATGCTAGTATATTTTTTAACGCTTGTTGTTCGTATTTGTTATAGTTTAAGGTGCCTAAATGCCTCAGCCAATAAGCTGGAGAGCCTGCCTCCCTCCAGCCTATCAGAGGAGAGCAACAGTATTCTACAGGAGCTCTACCTGACCAATAACCACCTCACCGACAAGTGTGTACCTCTACTGACTGGACACACACACCTAAGGATACTCCATCTCGCATACAACCACCTACAGACGTTTCCAGCTAGGTAATACACATATATGCGTACACACACGCACACGCACACACACACAGAGAACGTTTCATCAATATGTCAACAATGATTTGCTGATTTAAAGTGCAGTAATCTGTATTATTAATTATTATTGTTATAAAAATTAATATTAATTCATAATTAATGCTGACTCACTCTAATCACATGTGTCTCTGCTCTTGTTCTACAGTAAAATGGCGAAGCTGGAGGAGCTGGAGGAAGTGGACCTGAGTGGAAACAGGTTGAAAGCGGTGCCCACCACCATCCTAAACTGCAGACGCATGCACACCCTCATCGCTCACTCCAACGCCATTGAGGTGTTCCCAGAGGTCATGCAGCTCATGGACATGAAGGTTGGCCTACACACACACACACACACACACACACACACACACAAAATCTGCATTCTCAGTTAGGGCGTGGTAATAATGGTTGGCTAACACACACACACACACATATGAATGCACACACACACTCCAAGGCTTAAACTGCAATCAAGTGGTTTTGGTTTTGTGGGAAAAACTAGGTTCCCACCAGGAAGCACCGCATGAACACCCTCGCTCGAACCGTCCAGGTTGTGACGTATTTTTGACATGTCCAAACTGTAAAATATCAAATAATAATCACCAATTTGTGCATTAATACATTTTTATAACTTCAATTTCTACAAAATACATAGAAAAGCTTGACGAGCCTCATAGAAACCTACTGTACAACTTCACAGGAGAGGCTTTCAGTGGAGGTCACTGTAAAGCTACTAGCCGTATTGGAGCATTTCTATTGGTCCATTCATCATAAAATTAGGTCAAAAAGTGCAAAATGATACACATACATATATTTTGCATGACATCGACTTACTATTTGAATATATCTTAAACTCAAATAATTGGGCCTTTAAACACTGTGGCAGCCACCTCAGTGCCTAGGGAGCAGTTGAGGGTTGCGGGTCTTGCTTAAAGGCACCTCAGCCGTGAAAGTGTGGGTCCACAGCATTGAACCGGCAACCTTCCGGTCCCAAGCCCACTTCTCTAAGCTTCTCTCTCGAGTGCGATGTACGATTACACCAGGCATGTACAAGCTGTAACCCCCTCTCCTCCTCTCTGCAGTGTGTGGATCTGAGCTGTAATGAGCTGATGGAGATCACGCTGCCTGAGAATCTGCCTCCCAAACTGCAGGAGCTCGACCTCACAGGCAACCCACGACTCAACCTGGACCACAAAACCCTGGAACAGCTCAAGTGAGTCTTTCTTTGCATCAGTCACTTAGCTGATTAGCTGGATCAGGTGTGTTGGATCAGGGTTGGGGACCACTGGTATAACCGTCACATTTATTCTCCCACAGTAACATCCGCTGTTTCCGGATCGACCCGCCGCCAACGTCATTCTCCGCCAGCGAGGCAGCAGGGGGGCCGGCAGTGTGGAGTCATGGATACACGGAGGCGTCGGGAGTGAAGAACAAGTCAGTGACACATAAACACAGCGCTGCGCTTGAACACACTGTGCTGCATATAGTTCACAGTAAACAGGGCTGTGCAAAAATATTCGGCCTGACTAAAATATTTGTCCTGTCGTGTGTTTTTGCTGCGTTCCATTTGAACTGGGATGTCGGGATTTTTAAGTGGGATATTTTAACTGGAACGCCCCTACAAGTCAGATATCCTACATTACAGTGTTCTGACTGAGGTAAACTACAGGTCATGCTTTAGGTATTGTTATTATCACAGGTAAACTACAGGTCATGCCTTAGAGATTGTTATTACTACTGAGGTAAACTACAGGTCATGCTTTAGGTACTGTTATTATAACTGAGGTAAACTACAGGTCATGCTTTAGGTGCTGTTATAACTGAGGTAAACTACAGGTCATGCTTTAGGCGCTGTTATAACTGAGGTAAACTACAGGTCATGCTTTAGGCGCTGTTATAACTGAGGTAAACTACAGGTCATGCTTTAGGCACTGTTATAACTGAGGTAAACTACAGGTCATGCTTTAGGTGCTGTTATAACTGAGGTAAACTACAGGTCATGCTTTAGGTACCTGTTATAACTGAGGTAAACTACAGGTCATGCTTTAGGTACCTGTTATAACTGAGGTAAACTACAGGTCATGCTTTAGGCACTGTTATAACTGAGGTAAACTACAGGTCATGCTTTAGGCACTGTTATAACTGAGGTAAACTACAGGTCATGCTTTAGGTACCTGTTATAACTGAGGTAAACTACAGGTCATGCTTTAGGTGCTGTTATAACTGAGGTAAACTACAGGTCATGCTTTAGGTACTGTTATTATAACTGAGGTAAACTACAGGTCATGCTTTAGGTACTGTTATTATAACTGAGGTAAACTACAGGTCATGCTTTAGGTACTGTTATTATAACTGAGGTAAACTACAGGTCATGCTTTAGGCACTGTTATAACTGAGGTAAACTACAGGTCATGCTTTAGGCACTGTTATAACTGAGGTAAACTACAGGTCATGCTTTAGGTACCTGTTATAACTGAGGTAAACTACAGGTCATGCTTTAGGTGCTGTTATAACTGAGGTAAAGTACAGGTCATGCTTTATGTACTGTTCTTACTACTGAGGTAAACTACAGGTCATGCTTTAGGTGCTGTTATAACTGAGGTAAACTACAGGTCATGCTTTAGGTACTGTTATTATAACTGAGGTAAACTACAGGTCATGCTTTAGGTACTGTTATTATAACTGAGGTAAACTACAGGTCATGCTTTAGGTACTGTTATTATAACTGAGGTAAACTACAGGTCATGCTTTAGGCACTGTTATAACTGAGGTAAACTACAGGTCATGCTTTAGGTGCTGTTATAACTGAGGTAAACTACAGGTCATGCTTTAGGTGCTGTTATAACTGAGGTAAACTACAGGTCATGCTTTAGGCGCTGTTATAACTGAGGTAAACTACAGGTCATGCTTTAGGCACTGTTATAACTGAGGTAAACTACAGGTCATGCTTTAGGCGCTGTTATAACTGAGGTAAACTACAGGTCATGCTTTAGGCGCTGTTATAACTGAGGTAAACTACAGGTCATGCTTTAGGCGCTGTTATAACTGAGGTAAACTACAGGTCATGCTTTAGGTACTGTTATTATAACTGAGGTAAACTATAGGTCATGCTTTAGGCGCTGTTATAACTGAGGTAAACTACAGGTCATGCTTTAGGTGCTGTTATAACTGAGGTAAACTACAGGTCATGCTTTAGGTGCTGTTATAACTGAGGTAAACTACAGGTCATGCTTTAGGCGCTGTTATAACTGAGGTAAACTACAGGTCATGCTTTAGGTGCTGTTATAACTGAGGTAAACTACAGGTCATGCTTTAGGTGCTGTTATAACTGAGGTAAACTACAGGTCATGCTTTAGGCGCTGTTATAACTGAGGTAAACTACAGGTCATGCTTTAGGCACTGTTATAACTGAGGTAAAGTACAGGTCATGCTTTAGGTATTGTTATTATCATGGAGGTAATCAACAGGTCATGCTTTATGTACTGTTAAAATAAATCACAGTCAGCACTTTAGCTACAGTTATCGTCTCTGTAATATATATAGTAATATAATAATATATACAGTGCCAAAATGGCATGAACCTTGGCTTTTATTTACTAATTTGTTTGTTTGAAGCTAATAAATTAATGCTTAATTTTTAATAATGCTAATAAATTAATGCTTAATTTTTAATAATGCTAATAAATTAAGCATTAATTTTTTGACTAAAAACGCTCGCTCGAACCTTGGCCGGAGTTAGGCGGGGTTTCATCCACACAGCTCAGCTAACAAAGGCCTCGCTGAGTTAAATCAGGTCTTTTAAATGAGGAGGAACACTGAAGCCTGCAGTAGGTTTAGACCATCAGGACTACCATTTGTCACGGCACTAAACCACCAACACGCTGAACTCCCAGTAAAACTGCTTTTGGTCTGTAACCTACGATCCCACACGTCCAAATACAATTGTCCTCAGGTGGCCTAAAACTAGGTCCATGTCCATTAAGCTTCTCAGAAGATCTAGGCTCTTCAGTTTAATCATCATGTAGCAGCTGAAGATCGTTAACTGATCTTTGATCAGCATTATTACTCTCAAACTTGTGATAAATATTAGGGCCTGAGTGATAGGAAATCCATTATTTTTAAATAAATGGACGCATGTGTGAAGAACAGTCTAAAGATCTAAGGAAAGGTGCATTTACTTCTTCGCAGGAGTGGTTCTTCTAGGGTATCGCTCCTAGAACCCTTGGTAACCTTTATTTTATAAGTATAGTTTAACAGGGGGTTGTCAGATCCTTTTTTATCTGGACATTATTGTTCACCAATGCTGGTAAAAATATCAGTTCAGGGCTCTAGTAAACACTCCCGCACAGCCTGTGCTTCAAACGTCTGAATATTTCTGTCTTGGTTCAGGGATGTATGTCGCAAATTAGCTGCTCATTAAGGTATTTATCTTTGTGTGTGTGTGTTTGTGTGTGTGTTCAGGTTGTGTGTAGCAGCGCTGTCGGTGAGTAGTTTCTGTGGGAGTAGAGAAGCTCTTTACGGAGTGTTTGACGGGGACAGGAACGTGGAGGTGCCTTACCTGCTGCAGTGCACCATGAACGACATACTGGCAGAGGAGCTGCACAGGACCAAGAGCGAGGAAGACTACATGACCAACACCTTCCTCGTCATGCAGAGGTATGCAGGGCAGCTTTCACACACAAGGTGGCAGCACAGCATCATCTCACAGTCCCATTACAAATTGGATATCATGGGGGATGTGATTCAGTGCAACTAAAACATTATGAAAATAATTGTCTTACAGATACAATACCTTGACAAAAGTATTGGGACACCTCGTTTATGCTTTCTTCTGAAATTCTCCTGCTTTTGTTGGAGTACCTGTCTCTACTGTCCATTACATTATCTGCTCCAAAGAGTCCTATTCTATTGTCAGTACTTCTCTACAAGGTGCCAGCAATGGGTGCAACCTAAAGTAGCTGAATGCATTCATTTAGAAGGGGTGTCCACAGACATTTGGACATGTAGTGTGAATGTTTTACGATGCTTATTTGGGCTAAAGTCACCCATCACCAAATGCCATAGTGACCAAGTCTCCTTCACACTCTTTCTCATCACACAGGAAATTGGGCACAGCTGGGCAGAAGTTGGGCGGCTCGGCGGTGCTCTGTCACATCCGGCACGACCCAACGGACCCAGCAGGCTGCTTCACACTCACGGCGGCCAACGTGGGCAAGTGCCAGGCGGTGCTGTGTCGGGACGGCAAGGCACTGCCGCTGTCTCTGCTACACAACATCGGCCTGGAAGAGGAGTACAGTCGAGTCCGGCAGCACAAGGCCATCATCACAGAGGTAAACTACAGTTAGCGCTTTAGCTACAGTTTTTAATGACCGATGTAACTATAGTATGTTATCATCACCGAGAAAACTACAGTTGGCGCTGTAGTTATAGATATTATCACTATGGAAACTACAGTTAGCGCTGTAGCTATAGATATTATCACTAAGGAAACTATAGTTAGCACTGTAGCTATAGATATTATCACTAAGGAAACTACAGGTAACAATTTAGGTAAAGTACTGTTACTGAGTAAACTACAATTAGCGCTGTAGCTATAGATATGATCAGTAAGGAAACTATAGTTAGCACTGTAGCTATAGATATTATCACTAAGGAAACTACAGTTAGCAATTTAGCTATAGATATTATCACTAATGAAACTACAGTTAGTGCTGTAGCTATAGATATTATCACTAATGAAACTACAGTTAGTGCTGTAGCTATAGATATTATCACTAAGGAAACTACAGGTAACCCTTTATGTACAGTACTATTACTGAGTAAACTACAGTTAGCACTGTAGCCATGGTTACAGTTACTGATGTATACCACAGCATAACACTTTAGGTAAAGTTATTATTACAGTCATGAACAGCAGTTTTCAGTGTAGTTAATGTTATAACCAGCAGCTAGCGCTTTAGCTACAGTTAACATCAATGAAGTGAAATACAGCTAGCGCTTTAGCTACAGTTATGATTACTATGCTAAATTACTGTTAGCCGGGGGCACCGTATGGGGCTTGTGACTGACAGGTGATTATGTTGGCAGAATTATCAGAGTTGTGGAGCCTAGTGTTCGTATTTTTTCATAGGGCCCAGAACCCTGACTGCGCCCCTGCTGTTAGCACCTGACAATCGTTTCTTTCCTTTCACAGGACAACAAAGTGAACGGAGTGACGGACTCCACTCGCATCATGGGCTACTCCTTCCTCTACCCAGCTGTGCTCCCTCGGCCGTACGTCCACACGCTCCCGCTCACACCCCGAGACGAGTTCTTCATCCTGGGCAGCCGCGGCCTGTTTGAGGCGCTGGACCCGGACGAAGCGGTGGAGGCTGTACGGAAGGTCCCAGACGCTCTGGCCGCCGCCAAGAAGCTGTGCACTCTGGCGCAGGCGTACGGCTGCACGGACAGCCTGAGTGCCGTGGTGGTGCAGCTGAGTGTGGCGGAAGACTGCTGTTGCTGCTGCTGTTCCTCCGCTGCTCCCCAGCCGCCCCCCAGTCCTGGACCGGGCCTCTACCCACCATCCTCCTCCGCAGGTGTGCCGCCATCCTCCTGCAGTGAAATCAGCTCTGAGGTCAGCGCCTCCGAGATGAGTTCGGAAGTGGGTTCCACCGCTTCCTCGGATGAGCCCCAGATGCTGCTCCAGGAAGCTCACCTCCACCTCCACCAGCAAGCCCACCAACCCCTGCAACCGAACCTGAACACCCGCCTTCTCCCGTGCTGCTCGCTCCACCCGGCCTCCTCCAGCACGACGCCGGCCACCTCCTCTACGGTGGCGACCTCCATCATGGCAGCGGCTAGCTCCTTCCAGCGGCAGCTGTCCAGCGCCACCTTCTCCAGCGCTCTTTCGGACAACGGCCTGGACAGCGAGGACGAGGAACCCATCGCTGGAGTCTTCTCCAACGGCAGCCGAGTGGAGGTCGAGGCTGACATCCACTGCCTGCACCTCCTGTCACCTCCGCCTCCGCCACCTCCTCCACCTTGCACCCCTGAGGCACCTGAAGAGGCTGGTCCCGGCGACCCAGGACCTGAAGTGGCAACAACTATCAGTGCTGAAGGTTCAAGTGCTGTGAAGCAAAATGAGAAAGCGGGGACTCCCACAGCTGGACCAGCCACAGAGGTCCTGAGCAAAACCCTGGCAGGGAAGAGGAGGGGCAACGGCTCGGTGGCGCCGCAGGAAAGGAGCCACAACCTAATCGAAGTGGCGGCTGAGGCGCCCTCCAAAAAACCTGGTGGATACTTTACGGCACCGGCACAACCTGACCCAGATGACCAGTTCATTATCCCGCCTGAGCTGGAGGAGGAGGTGAAGGAAATCATGAAGCAGCATCAGCAGGAGCAGCAAAGGCCCACCAAGAGCGATCAGCCTGCGGACTATTATGACACACCACTCTAATAAAACACACACTCGCACCACAGAGCCGGGGTCATCACTTCTGGTCCTACAGGGCAGCACAGAGTCCAGCACAGATCTCTCCTGACTTACCCCTGTTATAACTCATCAGGGCTGGGCTTCCCAAAAGCATCTTCGCTCAAAGCTGGTGGTGATGTTTCTGGGAATCTGGGCCCAGATAATAAAACCAGGGCTGAGCAGGAACTCCCCAAACTGTGCTTGCTCCAGCTTTCCATGTTTAAAAATAAAGGAGCCTACAGAGGTTCTTTGTGAGAACCTTTTAAAGGATGGAGAACTATTTTTGTTAAGAGATTTAATAGAACGTTTATAAAGATTAAAGAATCTCCATATACTGTAAGGATTTGCTCCTAGTACCGCACACCAAGCCAAGAACCATTTAGGAACTTTTATTTTTAAGTCTGCAGGACCAGGACTCATGACACCTGAGCACTTAGAGCAGCGATCAGTAACCATGTGCTTAGGGACCTACAGATGACCCACAAGGACGGGCTAACACTGGCCAGCACGCCTGATTCAGCTCATGAAGGGCTTGATAATTGCTTAATGAGCTGGACCAGGTGTTTCTCGGGGGTTGAGCAGTGTTACCCAGGTCCATTCCTGGAGCAGCTCTGCACTGTTTTCCTAGTTGTGGCCAACCTGAGTGTGTGGAGGGTGGGAACGGTGGCCGGTAAGCTAATTCTTCAGGTGTAGAGGACAGTGCAGGTGTGCCTTAGGACTGGCGTTTGGATCCTTTGCTGTGAAAAGGCCAGCCTGCTCCTCAGTGCCCACAGTGTTGGGTTCAGAGCTGGACAGCGCCACCTTATGAAGTGTTCTCCTTGAAGGGGAAGTCCACCAGCCTATCAAAAGTTCTGCATAATTCAGTCACATTGAGAAAGAAACAAAGTCATTAAGAGTGGTAGATAGACTTTACAGGCTCTTTACAGACTCTTTACAGGCTCTTTACAGGCGTCTGTACAGTGGTGGTGATGGGCATGGGGTGGCTATTTTGCTGTACTACCTGTTACACTATCTTAATAGATTGCCGGTTCATTCCCAGTGATGCCACAGCCATCAGTGGCTGCCCCAGAGAGCACAGTTGGGTGGGTAGGATCACATAGCCAGTGGGGGTCTGGTAGCTGATGTAGCAGAACTGGCGGCATTGGTATAACCTGTAGAAGAAATTGGAAATGATGAAAACTGGAGTGAAAATTGGGTTAATTAATATTAAAAAAAATAATAAATCATATGCACGGTCACTTCAAAATCTTGTATCTCCAAAACAGCCACTTTACATGAGAAGGCCTTCTTAAAAAAAACCTTCTTAACTATCAATAATAGTCTATGTAGAAAGATTTTATCCCTAGTCACTTTGGAGCATTTCTATTAGCCCATTCATCATGGGATTCTGATGTAAAGCGCAACTGCCAAAAGTCAAAAACAGCAAAAATGTGGACATACAAGGTTTTTTGTGACTGTGACCATGTATTTCAGGCCACAATCTTACCTTAAAAACTAGCATAATTCAAAATGTCAGGCATCAGGAAGTGTATTATGAGCCGTGCCGTACAGTGACTGTCCGTGAGGGCGCATCAGACCACTCTTATTGACTTTGTGTTCCCCTTTAACAGAGAACCAGTGTATGGATTGTATCCCGTAGGAGTGTCGGTCCTCTGTGGAGTCAAATAAGCGCTCATGCTTTAGGAAATGATGCGTTAGTGTGTTAATTTTTTTTGTTTATTATGGAAGATGCCACTTTAGACTCCGTACACAAGCCCGTCATGGGGGAGTGTCTCGGAATGACGCTGTCACAGGCTGCTCCAGCGGAGACGTCCTTAACTCACACGGCCTGCGGTACGCACCCAGAACCTGCAGCGGCGTCCATCGAGCATCATTGAGCCCATGTGAAAGGCGTGACTGGGTCCCAAGACCCCGGTTCCTGCAAGCCGACCAACAGGAACGCACATCAGCCAATCCCTTTAAGAGACTCCTCCAATCCCTGCCCTGCACACTACTCTGTGCCACACCCCTTTAAGAGCTGAAGCAGTTCACTACTGATCTACTGACTGTTTAGCATTTATTTACATACAGAAAAAAGCAGTGTCTATAGAGCTCAACACTAGTCTTGCGATGTTAACAGCGCATTACCACACGACGAAATTCTGGATTTTATGATTTTCTTTTTTTTTCTTGTTGTTATTATTATTATTATTATTTTAAATTTACCATATCTCTTTTTTATGTGAGGAAACGCTGCAAGAGACTTCTAAGAGATGATTAAAGAAAAAAGAAAAAGAAAAGCAATGCTCTGAATCGTTTGGTTTGAGATGGACGGTGATGTGTAGTACACACCAGTAATACCACGCTTATCTGTTGTAGATAGGGCACTTATGTAAGACTGTATTTCTTCACTAAATCAAGGCTTCGGGCCTGTAAAAGTAGAAATTTAGTAGTAATTGGAAAGACTAACTCCTAGGAGTTGCTTACTCTTTTATGGTGACCTAGTCACTTTTTTTTACTAATCTTCTCTGCGAGAAATGGTGATTTTCGTTTTTTCGTTTTCATTTTTATTTGATTTATTTTATTTTTTGTTGGGTTTTTTTTGTTTGTTTGTTTTCCAATGATTGTAAATAAGAAATATTGTATACGGATGCTTTTTAAAGGAACTGTGTGTCTATGACAAGCTTATTCCTTCCTCATACATGCAAGTACACATCTGTATTCCGAGCATTAACACACACACAAACGGAGGACATCAAAACGAACTGCACATTATGCTCAGTCTTGTCGTCACTGTCCGGTTAGCCACAGACACACACAGAAATACACACACAGATACAAACACAGATACACACACACACACACACACACATCATACTCCCTTTGTCACCAGCATGACTGTCAAGTCCAGAAATGCAAACAAAGTTGATCTGTTAGGAGTTGTAAGCAAACCACACAGAAAGTTCCTGTTTTTGTTATAATAAATCTTAAATTTATCATTCTACAGCTTCTTGTTCTGATGCATTTTTGGGACACATCGGGGATCCGGGTTAGAATTCAACGCTTAAGAGCCCTTTCTCTGTTAATTTGAATTAAAATTAGCATGGATGTTATGGTTTAGGCATATTGTCAATCAGTATGTTTCCCCTGGCAGTAGTGGATCAACAGTTAGAAGGTTGTGGGTTCGAGACCCAGCAAGGCACTTCACCCTCTCTGCTCACCTGCCCACCACTCCGGGCATGTATGCTCATATGTCACTGTGTGTGGATATGTTTGTGTGTTCACTGCACGGACTGGTTAAAGGCAAGTTCCATCTGTGTCCAGGACAATTGGTAAATAGGGTTATCTTGTCTTGTCCAAGGTCACCTGACAGGATTTTCTAAGCTAGGAGGGGAAATATGATTGACAAGACGCCTCAACTAACAGTTGGACTGGGAGCCAGACTCTACTGTTGAGCTTAATTCAGCCAACACTGACTGAGGGAGGTGCCTACCCTGCAGACCCCTGTGAAGAGCTTGCAATGCAGTGGGTGGTTAGTATATGGGTGAAGGGGATGGGTATTAGGTGTGTATTTTTATTATTATTATTATTTAAATCTCGTTATTTTCCCTCGTTACAGAGGGAAGTGTCTGGCTCAGGGCTGCTCAATCCTGGTCCTGGAGGTCTACCACCCTGAAGAGTTCAGATCCAACACAGCTGACTCTAATGTTCAGTTGCTCCTGGTGGTCTTCATTGCCTGGATCAGGTGTTAGTGCTAGATTCAGGTTGGAGCTAAACTCTGCAGGGTGGTAGATCTCCAGGACCAGGATTGAGCAGCCCTGGTCTAGCTGATTATCTCGATGAAGAGGTTGTAATGCAGTGGGTGATTAGAATTGCAGTAAGGGGAATGGGTCGGGTATAAGGTGTAGGACAGTTTTCATATTTTTCTGTAGTATTTAATATTTAAATGAACTAAATGCTGTATGATGGTGCTAATGTGTCCATCATGGAATCCACGGTGCTTTCTTTATTGTAGCAGAGGGGCTTGAGGAACTTTTAAGAGCATCTGTACAAAACCTCAAGCTTAAAGAGCATACAGCTGAAAGACTTCTGCTTGGAGGAGTAGGAACATTTACAGTCACACGATTAAAGACATTTCTTTAGTTTTATGTGTTTAGTTACATTTTTAGTTAAAATTAGTTAAATTACCTTAATCTCTCAGTATAGTTCAAATGTATTCAAAAGTATTGGGACACCTGCTCATTCAGTGTTTCTTCAGAAATCAAAATTAATTAAAAGAAAGAGTTGATTTTGATTGTACTTTTGTTGGAGTAACTGTCTCTACTGTCCAGGAAAGAAGGATTTCTACTAGACTTTGAAGGAGCATTGCTGTGAGGATTTGATTGCATTTAGCAACAAGAGTGTTAGTGAGGTCAGCACAGAAAGTTGTAGAGCCTGTTGAGCTTCAGCAGGAATCTTGGTGACGATGGTGGGTTCGGTCCCATTACGGAAGGCGGTCTTGCTAGAGTGCATCATGGAACCACGTAGTATGTAGTCATAGGGCACGTTCAGATTGCTGCAGGTGGTGTCGTCGTATTTGTTGAAGTTGTGCTCCCTGCCTGAGTGATATGTGATGTAAATGAATGGAGGATCCTGTCTTATTTACACCTCAGACAGTTAGGGCCCTATCTTACACCATGCGAAGTCGGGTCGCGATGCTAATTGCTATCTTACACCCCACCAACTGTCTATTTTCACTCTTTCTGCTTGCATCGTTTAAACAGCAGCGCTGCTTGTGAATATATCTACGCTGTCTGTCTGTCTATCTATCTGTCTGTCTGTTTCTATCTATCTGTCTATCTGTCTGTCTGTCTGTCTATCCATCTGTCTGTCTGTTTCTATCTATCTATCTGTCTGTCTATGTGTCTGTCTGTCTATCTATCTGTCTGTCTGTTTCTATCTATCTATCTGTCTGTCTGTCTGTATCTATCTATCTGTCTGTCTATCTGTCTGACTATCTGTCTGTCTATCTGTCTGACTAGTGGTTGGTGTGGTGCAACAGATAACACCACTACCTGCCAGTGAGCTACCACACCATTTGGGAGACTGGGGTTCGATTCCTGCTCTGGGTGGCCATGCTGCGCTACACCAATAAGAGTCCTTGGGCAAGACTCCTAACACTACATTGGCCCTCCTCTGTAATACCAGTAACCATGTAAGTCTCTCTGGATAAGAGCGTCAGCTAAATGCCGTAAATGTAAATGACTGTCTGTCTGTATCTATTTATTTATTTGTCTGTCTATCTATCTATTAGTCTGTCTGACTGTGTCTATCTTTCTATCCATTTATCTTTCTATATGTTTATCCATCTGTCTATCTATCTGTCTATCTATCTATCTATCTGTCTGTCTGTCTGTCTGTCTGACTGTCTGACTGACTGACTCTCTGTTTTTATCTATCTGTCTGACTGTCTGTCTATCTGTCTGACTGTCTGTATCTATTTATTTGTCTGTCTGACTGTCTGTCTGTCTGACTGTCTGACTGACTCTGTTTCTATCTATCTGTCTATGTATGTCTGTCTGTATCTATCTATTTGTCTGTCTATCTGTCTGTCTGTCTGTATCCATTTATTTGTCTGTCTGACTGTCTGTCTATCTGTATCTATTTATTTGTCTGTGTCTATCTGTCTATCTTTCTATCCATTTATCTATCTGTGTTTATCTATCTGTCTATCTGTCTGTCTGTCTGTCTGTCTATCTGTCTCAAATGAAAACATACTCTATGCTTTTTTTTTTAGCAGCAGGGTGGATAGATCAAGTTTTGGCGAACATTGGCGAGTCATTTCCTCTTCACTCATCTTGTGGTTCTGCTCTGCTACGACGTGGTTGAGCTTGCTAGGACGGCCTGACCTGGTCATGTTGGTCAGTTGTTTCACTTTTTTCTGAAGGCCTCAGAGAGCTCTCTGGATCTGGCCATGGTGATCTTCTTCACCCCTCACTCACTTCAACCATCAATCAGGAGCAGACCAGACTAAACGTCTGAGGTTTAAATAAGACTCCAGACTCCTCCAGAATAATCCTCTCCAACCATGTTCTGATCATCTGCAGCTGATCTTCTGCTCCTGCTTCTGATTCTACACATTGGAAGTAGTAATAAATGTGTGTGTGTGTGTGTGTGTGTGTGTGTGTGTGTGTGTGTGTGTGTGTGTGTGTGTGTGTGTGTCTGTGTGTGTGTATATATAAATGAAGATTAAAGACATTTCTTCAGTTGTGTGAGTTTAGTTAGATTACATTTATCTCTTAATATCATAATTATTTTACTTTTACAATATTAGAACCCTTTTTGGCCACCAATAGTAGTATCAAATAGTATCTGTTCAGTAATGGTCTTGTGATAGTTTCCAGTAATCAATGGGTTTCCCCTCAAATGACCATTGAGTGACCGTAGTAGCAAGCAGGTGTAGCTTTTTCTGAGAAGCTACAGCTGCTGTGTTTGTGTTTGTGCTGATTCTCTGCGTAAGAGTAAAGACCCAGACTTTCAGAAGTCCTTCATCCCAAACACTAAGATGTACCTGTACCAGAACCAGCTGAAGCTGAGAGAGTGGAACCGCTTAGCGCACTTCAACAACCCTTATGGATTCATGGAGTACAAATACAGCGGTGAGTCTCACAGTGGAAATCATTGATATATATATACATTGATATATACAGTATATATATATATATATATATATATATATATATATACTTAGTATCCCCTTCATCCATATACTATCCACCCACTGTATTGCAAGCTCTTCACAGGGATCTGCAGGGTAGGCACCTCGCTCACTCAGAGTATATATATATATATATATATATATATACACATTTATTTATTTATTTTTTATTATGGCTTTCACTCATTGGGTATTTCTTAGTTAATTCAAGCTCAGAGTCGAGTCTGTCTAATAAGAGAACTGCTGATGGACATTCCTATTGGATGTTCCTCACCTTTGGGGGCTGTAGCTGAGAAATACTGCTTTGTGAAATACCTACATTTTTCTTTTGGTGAATAATCTCTACTCAGAATGCTGAAATCAACCCTTAGTGTGAAAAAAACCCACTAGATGTCAGCACTGTGGCATGTTTTTAATATTGTCTGGTTTGATGTGGTGATATCACAGGTGAAGGGAGGCCAGTTTGGTCCAGCCGTGGTTTGAAGAGACGGAGACTGAAGTGTGGTCAGTTAGAAAAACAACAAAGTACGTTTGTTTGTATAGTTCAGCATTATCTACAGTTCAAACATTGTTTCAGTGCCAGTAGGTCTACTGGTTTCCACAGGCAGAATTAAATTAAAGGAATTCCAAAGGCGTAGAAAATTAAGATGAAAAAATTCACATTAAAAAAAGAGGCAATTTGAGTTTGCTCTGATCAAAGTACACATGAAGGAAATGAAGCACATGCTTAAATGATACATCTGAAATGCATACTGCTCTGGTTTAGCCCTCAGGTAATTTACCTCAGAACCAATTACAGGATGAGCCCTCAGACTTCCTGAAGCTCTTATTAATTATGAGTCCAGATGCGAGATGCTACACGTGTTCCCCAGCGCTTTATTATTGAACATAATTGAAAAAAAAAAAACAGCTTCAGGATGGAAGTTTCGTGGATAGGTTTTCCATGGTTATGCCACCTCCCATCTCATTCATCTTCCGCATGTACTTCTTCTTCAGACACACCACGCTCACCACCGTCACCACCAGCATGGCAGCGAAGACTGCCACTGCGGCCACGACTGCCGTAACCACGTTGTCCTGGCTGGAACTCTTAAACTGACACCTGTCCCCATAGTACCACCAGTCGTCACCAACCGCACACCTACAGAGAGATATGCAGATCTGTTTAGTGGAATGAATAAGGGCCCAGAGCAGGATAAAGCCAAGAGATGCTGTGGATAAGTTGAGGTGATTGGAGTATGGTAGACCCCATGAATCATTGCAACACTGCCTGGAGTGGCAGTGTTTTTTTTTTTTTTTTGCTTTATTGGAAATGCCACAATCTACAGGATGGGTCCCTGTTACCATGAATACAATATAAGAGATTTGGACCTTCTTCTTTCAAAGTTTGAATATGTGACTATATGTAAATATGGCATGATTTTGTCAGGTGTAGCCAGCTGCTTTCTCTAAGTGTTGAATGACTGTGAATGACTAAGTTTTGAATGTCCAGCTTGTGAAAATCTGTAGTACTTCTACTTATATAACAAAGGATAAGGCTTAATATAGCTGATAAAATATATAGCTGTAACCTAAGCCCAGAGTTGAGCCTGTCCAATTGGTCTTTGACAGATGACATGAAACCAGGTACACACTGCCATTGTGAAGGTATTCTTTAACCTCTTTAAACTCCAAGACTTGTTACACACTACAGTGTTTTACCCAGTAACTACAGGGACTTCTGTACAAACTGGTGGGGATATTCTTTGGTATTCTTTTGGACCATATGCTGTTTAAGGGGTTAACTTGACAACCTGTCTTATTGTTTTTTTTCTCATTTGCACAACTGAAATGGTACAGTTGTGGTGTGTGTTATGCTGGTGTTATTCTTCTACTATCTTCTATAGTAGCTAACGTTAGCGTAATAGTCATGCATTGTTTTGGATTAGTCACACTAGTAATCGGACACCTAGGCAGGGCAGGAGAAACAGGTTTATCTGGTCTGATTAAGACTGTAAAATGTCCTGCAGTCCACTTTCTGATTTACTTTAGGACTACGTCAGACATTGGTTTGTTTCATGATGAAATGCACATTCATGCACATGCAATGCTGTAGCTGATAGTTCTTTCAGCTCATCCAGAAAAGTGTGACCTTTCATGGTGGCTTGAAGTGTAAATTACACTTTCTGACTGTAGGGGGAGCCCTGAAGCAAGAAATTCTGTTGCTTTAGCACAGAATTCAATTCATTGTAGATAAGAAATATGTTGTGACCCAGTTCTGGTCCACATAACACAGTGGGACGACTACCTATCCAGGCCCTGGTGGCCTCTCTTACAGCTCTGAAAAGTCCTCTTACTTTGCTTGGAGACCTATCTAAATGCCAGCAACCAGACTCTTCAAAAACTAATCAGCCTCTAGAACACGTGCAGAACATTTAGCCATTTTAGCATTTTAGGTGTTATTCAATGTGTCTGGCAAACAGTGTCGCTGCAAGCTTATACATACCTGCACACTGCTTGTGCCACACTGTCTTTCACACACACCCCATCATTTTCACATGTCACTGTGGAGCAGGGATCATGAGGAGGGGTTGTGGTTGTGGTAGTGACACTTGTGGGAGAGACTGTTGAGGTTGTAGGAGGTTTAGTTGTGGTAGGAACTGTAGATTCAGTTGTGGTAGGAATTGTGGTTTGATTTGTGGGAGGGACTGTTGTTGGGGGGAGGGGTTGCGAAGGCACCAGGTGGGATATATCTGTGGGGAAAAACATGACAAACTGATGACGGTATTCAAGAGAGTCTAACAGACTCAATTTCATAGGCTCATAAATTTTTATACATCTTTTCGAGTCCTCTTCAATTAAAGCACATCCTAAGATCCCTCTTCTTTACTGCACCCTGGAGCAGAGAGGGTTATGTTCCCTGCAGAGGGGCCCAACAGACAGGGTACTTTAGCTGTACTGGATAAATGCAGAAAAGCTCCTGTAATGTTTAGTGTGTTGTTTCCCAGCCAACAGGCCTTATATGGGGCTCACAAGGGGTGGAATATGGGATAGGTTGGTATCAGGTTACAGACCACCCTAATCTCAGGCCCCATATGCAATGTACAACCCAGATTGGGCCCATGTTTAAGATAAGATAAGATAAGATAAGATAGTCCTTTATTAGTCCCGCAGTGGGGAAATTCACAGTGTAACAGCAGAAAGGGATAGCAAGACACTCAGTTACAAAAATTTAGATAAATAAATAATTTACACTATATACACACAATATAGATAAGAATTAAAAAAAGCAATAAACAATATTATTTACAGCAAAAGACTCTTAATTGCACATGGGGGTGGGATATTGCACATAGTATTCCCTGAACATGAACATGTGTGTGTAGTTAAGTGTGTGTGTATGTGGTCCGCTGGGAGCAGTGCTGGTTGTGCAGTCTGACGGCAGCAGGAAGGAAGGACCTGCGATACCGCTCCTTCACACACTTGGGGTGAAGCAGCCTGTCGCTGAAGGAGCTGCCCAGTGCTGCCAGAGTCTCATGCATGGGGTGGGAGCTGTTCTCCAGCATGGATGCCAGCTTGGTTGTCATCCTCCTGTCTCCCACCACCTGCACTGGGTCTAAGAAGCACCCCAGGACAGAGCCGGCCCTCTTTATGAGTTTGTCCAGTTTCTTCTTATCTGCCGTCGAGATGCTACTGCCCCAGCAGACCACTCCATAAAAGATGGCAGATGCCACCACTGTGTCGAAGAACGTCCTCAGGAGCGCTCCCTGCACTCCAAAGGACCTCAATCTCCTCAGCAGGTAGAGTCTGCTCTGGCCTTTCTTGTAGAGAGCTGCAGTGTTGACTGACCAGTCCAGTTTGTTGTTCAGATGAACACCCAGGTATTTATAAGAGTCCACTCTCTCGATGTTCATACCGCGGATGTTCACTGATGGAGGGGGGTGTCTGCACCTGCGGAAATCCACCACCAGTTCTTTGGTTTTTCCAGCGTTTATCTGCAGATGGTTCTGCAGACACCAGTCCACAAAGTCCTGAATAAGTTCTCTGTACTCGCTGTCCTCCTCATTGGATATGAGGCCGACGATCGCTGAGTCATCAGAGAACTTCTGGAGGTGACAGGTCGGTGAGCTGTACATAAAGTCAGCAGTGTACAGGGTGAAGAGGAACGGTGCCAAGACCGTTCCTTGAGGGGCTCCTGTGCTGCTGACCACCAAGTCAGAGACACAGTCCCGTGCCCTCACATACTGTGGTCGGTTGGTGAGGTAGTCCAGTAATTCCTACCTCAGTCCAGTAAATCCCATTACTGACCCTTTTGGGCATCCATATGTGGGGCCAACATGGAACCTGAGGACAAAACATTCTGGTTCCCAGTTGGGCTGCCTATATAGGCCCCATATGGGTACTTTCCTCCTGCTATCACACAAAGCTACAAGTGTGGGAGGGTGAAGACAAGGATGTGCTTCCTCTGAGATCTGTGACACCAGCCAAGTGCCTCTTTAGCGAATTATCGCTAATGCAAAATCATTGTACAGCTGAACCCATTTGGAGGTGAATGCTAACTGCTAATTCTGTTATATCAGCTAACAGACACACTCACTGGCTAGCTTTGCACTGAATGATGGGGAAAGACACAGGATCGTCCTACCCACCGGGAAAGAGCAAGGCTAATTGCACTCCCTTGGTTTCTTGGCCATATCTTAATTTTCATATTAACTCAAATAGTCAGGTGGCTAACCTACCACTGAGGAAATTCGACTATGAAGCTGGAGAGGAGCTGTGGTAGCTTCTTTTGGGATGAAAGGATAGCATAGAGTAGACTAGAACCCTTCTTACCTTCCATGGTGAGAAGGAAAATGGCCTCTCCACCCTTGATGAAGTCTCTGCTGAGTGCTCTGGCCTGGGTCAGGTACACAGATGTTCCTGTTCCAGGGCCCCGAAAGTACTTAGTCCCATCCTCCCCGGTCACCTCCATTCCCACCTTACGTGGATCATCCCAGAAAAACATCCCTGATTCTGTAATGAAGTGACCAAAGAAACCCATTTGAAAATGCACATCACCTAATCACAAACAATGCCAAGGGTCTACCACTACTTATCTTGCGTCTGGTGGTACAGTGTAATAGGGAATAATGCAAGGAAAATCCTCCAATCCTACCTTCTATTGTCATATCAGGTTCAGTCGTGACACTTCTCTGGTTGGACATGCGCTTGCGGATGTCTGCATGCTGGTCCATCAGCATCATGGTCATCTGTTTCCATGGGCAAGGCCAGACGAGGCTAGCGTCAACTGCATCATCCCCAGATGTCAGATGGGCATAGGCTCCTAGCTCTCCAGGAGACCCCTCAGTGCCATTGGGATACAGTCCCATCTGGAAGGTGTAGCCATACTTGGATTGAAAGCGTGGGCTGTAAATGGCAGTTCCCATAGTTGTGTTTTCCATCACGGCCTTAAAGTCTTTGATTCGCCATATGTGTTCTGGGCAGGTGGTCTCCGACAAGTTGACGTCGTCCAGGGAAAGCCCACCATTGGAGTTTCCAGAGCCTTTGGTGCCCGCGAACACCACACGGAACTTTTTCGACACGTTCAGACTAACATGGTGGAGCTGCCACTGATCCTCAGGAGGTCCTTTAAGGAAGACAGAATTGGTCACACCAAAATAACATTTAGCTTTTGTGGAAACCGACGGCTTCTGTTGGGCTCATCCAGACTCACCATTGATTTGCTGGATGAGGCGCAGTGTGCCATTAGGGTTGGCCTCATCGTACTCTCGCACCCAGATGGCCAACTCGTCACTGGGGTGCCCACTGTGGTAATGGAAGAACTGCAGGCACTGGTAGCCTCGTTTAGGGTAGAGCAGCCGGCTTTCCAACAGAGCAGTGTTCCCGGCAATGCCAGCGGCAGTGCTGAAGTGCATGAAGTAGCCCTTGCCTAAGGATGAAAGCACCATGACTGGTTTCAGGCATTGAGAAACTTCTAGAAAGATCATTAAAACCATTCAAAAACCTCATAAGTCAAACCATGGAAGCATTACAGGACTACAAATTGCCATTCTTGATTTGAGAATAGACATCAATGGTGAATTGTTGGTGATGGAAACAGAGGTGCATCTGAGTAAGTCAGTGCCTTGGTGTCCAATGACAAGTGGTCAGATCCACAAATATACTACCATTGCAGCGTCCCATGTTAGAATAGTCAGTGTCCGGTCCACCAGTTGCTGTGGTGACACGTTCCCAGTCTGCCTGGTCGTCGTGACCTTGGATCATCCCACAAATATTCTCTTGCTCAAAGTCACAGGTGTCCAGAAAAGTAGAGGAACGTGCTGGAAGAAAAAAAAAAAAGGAAAGATAAACATCAACCAACCAACAGCAATAAATGAGACACTTTGGACAGTCGTAAATTCGATATGTCCTTGGTTTACCTCAGTACGCCATCATGCCTGGCAATGAAACTGTCACAGTTATAGTCTTACTGAAGTGATGTGCAAAGTCCTTGCTTACCCCAAGTCAGTACTTATAATATCAATAATTCTCATGGGCAGAGAGTTTACCAAGGCACCCTGGATACCGGTCCTTCACTGTAGAATCTGGGATCTGGTTTGGTTGGGATGGTTCCTATTGCTTAATAGCCTTGATGGTAACTCTGATCCTAAAATTAAGCTTCTGGAGCATATGCTATATGGGCAAAAGTATTGGGACATAATTTTTAGGAGTTTCTACTGCTTTTGCTGGAGTATCTCTCTCTACAGTCCAGTCGGGAAGACTTTCTACTAGATTCTGGAGCATTGCTGTGAGTATCTGATTGCATTCAGTGAATGGCCACCACCTCACCTCATCCTCAAGCCCCCCAATGCATCCCAAAAAGTATTGGGACATAATTTTTAGGAGTTTCTACTGCTTTTGCTGGAGTATCTCTCTCTACAGTCCAGTCAGGAAGGCTTTCTACTAGATTCTGGAGCATTGCTGTGAGGATTTGATTGCATTCAGTGAATGACCACCACCTCACCTCATCCTCAAGCCCCCCAATGCATCCCAAAAAGTATTGGGACATAATTTTTAGGAGTTTCTACTGCTTTTGCTGGAGTATCTCTCTCTACAGTCCAGTCAGGAAGGCTTTCTACTAGATTCTGGAGCATTGCTGTGAGGATTTGATTGCATTCAGTGAATGACCACCACCTCACCTCATCCTCAAGCCCCCCAGTGCATCCCAAAAAGTATTGGGACATAATTTTTAGGAGTTTATACTGCTTTTGCTGGAGTATCTCTCTACAGTCCAGTCAGGAAGGCTTTCTACTAGATTCTGGAGCATTGCTGTGAGGATTTGATTGCATTCAGTGAATGACCACCACCTCACCTCATCCTCAAGCCCCCCAATGCATCCCAAAAAGTATTGGGACATAATCTTTAGGAGTTTCTACTGCTTTTGCTGGAGTATCTCTCTCTACAGTCCAGTCAGGAAGGCTTTCTACTAGATTCTAGAGCATTGCTGTGAGGATTTGATTGCATTCAGTGAATGACCACCACCTCACCTCATCCTCAAGCCCCCCAATGCATCCCAAAAAGTATTGGGACATACTTTTTTGGAGTTTATACTGCTTTTGCTGGAGTATCTCTCTCTACAGTCCAGTCAGGAAGGCGTTCTACTAGATTCTGGAGCATTGCTGTGAGGATTTGATTGCATTCAGTAAATGACCACCACCTCACCTCATCCTCAAGCCCCCCAATGCATCCCAAAAGTATTGGATTGTAAGAGTACCATCCAACAATCCAGAGAACACAGTTCTTCCACTGCTCCACAGCTCAATGCTGGGGGGGCTTTATACCCCTGGACAGGGTGCCTATAAATAAAGGTGCTTCAAAAAGGTTATTTAAGTGATGCCTTAGAAGAACCACTTTTGGTTCTATGTGAAAACACTTTGAATGGCCTAAGAACCATCACTTGATGTAAATGTTATTTACTAATTTAAAGGTTCTTCACACCCATTTCTATAACCAAACTACGCTACAGTGGTTCTTCTATGGCTTCACTCAGATAACCTTTTGCACCACCTCTATTTTTAACAGTGCAGCTTCCCTCATGATAGAGGAATAGATCCACAGTGATGGTGCCCTTGGTTCAATCAGTCGATTGTCATGTGACCAAACTGCAGGTCCACTAAGCAGACCAGGGGCATTAGCGCTGAAAGTCTTGCTTACTGCAGTTGTAGAGCCTGTTGAGCTTCAGCAGGTCGCTGTCGCTGAACTCCATGCGTTGGCCGATGACGTCCATAAAAGCAGGAATCTTGGTGACGATGGTGGGTTCGGTCCCATTACGGAAGGCGGTCTTGCTGTAGTGCATCATGGAACCATAGTCATAGGGCACGTTCAGGTTGCTGGAGGTGGTGTCGTTGTATTTGTTGAAGTTGTGCTCCCTGCCTGAGGGACAAAATGGGGATAACATGATGGTCATCATTCCTACAGACACCTACAGATGCCTTGTGTGTCTTGTGTGCCTTGGCCACATTAGCACGTGTTCAAGAGAGCAATCCTGAACAGGCATGGTAATGACTCTGCTGTGTGTTAACTGGTGGCTGGTGTGGATAGGAGGTGTGTCAGAGGATCAGCCAATGAGATAAGCAGTGCGAAGGACAATCTACACCATCTTCATCTATGTAGCCTGAGATACCTCAATAGTTCTGAAGTACCCACTGTCCTACTCAGCTTAGCTGGAGTGAGTTATTAACCATCCCATTAACAATAAATCTTAGTGAATAACAAGGTCTGTCAATGTTTCATGAAGAGCTTCGTAAACTGACACTTAACAAATGAGTCTGTCAACTCCTTCCCTGAAACACTGACCAGTCTGACCAGTCGAAAAGTAAACATCAATTCAAATGAATTATTAAAATGAATAAAAAAATATTATGATGCTGATTCTGAAATCTGATTGGCTGAGAAAGTTAGTTGTGATGTATATGTTTTTATTTGTATTAATCATGTGAAATATATTTGTTGCCAAGTTCATGCACTTGGTGGGCAATGCTGGCTCAGCAGTTAGAACCCCAGGCCATTGATGACAGGGTGGTGGGTTTAATACCTGGGCTCAGCAAACTGCCACTGTTGGGCCCTTGAGAAAGGCCCAACACCCTATCTGGTTTCCGGCACATGTGCTCACTGTCACTGTGTGGGTTTGATCACTAGTGTGTGTGGTTGGTGTGGTGCAACAGATAACACCACTACCTGCCAGTGAGCTATTACACCATGTGGGAGACTGGGGTTCGAGTCCTAGTCTGGCTGAGTCTCTACGCTGCGCTACACCAATAAGAGTCTTTGGGCAAGACTCCTAACACTACATTGGCCCTCCTCTGTAATACTAGTAACCTTGTAAGTCGCTCTGGATAAGAGCGTCAGCTAAATGCCATAAATATAAATGTCTCTGTCCAGCACTACTGATGAGGATGGTTGCTTTGCCTTGTCTTGTCAGGTCCACTCCCCCATAATTAGCACCTTCTGGCTTTTAGGAGCTGAACAGTGGTTAAAACCCACCTAAAGAAGCCTCTCGTAAATAATGTGAGTTCATGTAGTACTTTAGTTATGAAGGTTTTGGGAAACACTCACTTACATATCAACAAACAATCTTAGGAACTAGCTGACCATGTACTTAAGATTATGAAACCTCTGGCGAACTCAGCTCTGAATATCAGGTATGTTGGAAGCACGGAAAATTCCAGAATATGCAGATCAGCATTGGGAACCATCACAATAATGAACTGGTTCAATTCTCATGAATAGTGAAGGAGTCATTTGATGTGGTGGGGAAGGTGAATGGAGAAAAGATGTGGATGTGGTTGGTGCAATACCTTCTAAGATGCGATCCCACATGATGGTGACATAATCGTCCCGATCTGAGCGAGACTGCTCGTGCCAGAAACCCAGAGCGTGGAGGAACTCATGCTCAATGGTGGCGATGCGGTCACATCCTGCACCGATGGACAATGACTGCTTCCCTACATGACGATTCCCCACAGAGGAGAAGCACCTGCCCATGCAGAGAAACAGATACAGCTGATCTGCTCAGTAAAACACTGATATTAGAATAAACTACAGAAAGTGGTGGTGGTTCTCCATCACTGTGTTCATCATTAGAACATCTCCAAAGTTCTCCTCATGGAGTCTAGTGTTATTTAGAGTTCTCCTCAGATCAACACCTGGTTTGATGATAAATCAGGGCTTAATGATGGTAAATCAGGTGAGCTGCTGCTGCTGCTGCTGATGGAGTTGAACACATCCTCCACGCTGTGCTGGCTGGACTGGTGGGCGTCCAGGAGAAACCTGGAGGAACCGAGCTCTGTTCTTCAGACTAGCTCACCAACAAGATCTCACTACTTTCTTTCTTCAGAATGAGAAGCTTGTTTCTCCTTTTTACTGGATTTATGTTCACCTGCTTTATCTGATCTGAAGAGATCTGGAGTTTCTTCTAAGAGGTCTACCAGTGGCCTGAAGTCTGTTGAGGTCTACCAGTGGCCCGTCTACTGTCAACTCTCTTAAAGGTAAAGGTAAAGGTAAAGGTGCACGTATTCGTCACTGTACAGTGTGGACTGTACAGCGAAATGTGTCCTCCGCATTTAACCCATCTGGTAGTGAACACACACTCACACACACACATGTGTTAGGGGCAGTGAGTACACACACACACCCAGAGCGGTGGGCAGCCAACTCCAGCGCCCGGGGAGCAGAGAGGGTAAAGGGCCTTGCTCAAGGGCCCAACAGTGGCAGCTTGCCGAGCCCGGGAATCGAACCCACAACCCTGTTATCGATATCCCGGCGCTCTAACCGCTGAGCCACCACTGCCCCTAATTTTGTTAAGAGAAATGCCTTAATAATGGAATTAGGTGCCAGTACTGTATGTTCCTACAAAAAACCTTGTATCTCCAAAATGGCAACTTTACAAAAGAGAAAAAAACATTAACCCCTTAAAAAAAGCCAAAAAGTGTTATTACGAACTTCTATTACCAGAGAATAGCCCCACCAGTTTGTTCAGAACTCCCTGTAGTTACTGAGTAATACACCTTAGTGTGCAATGAGCCTCACTGGTAATGAATATCAATGTAAAAAGATTACATTCCAGGCCATTGGTCCGTTCATCATGTAATTTTGACACCATATCAATTTCAAATTGTTAAAAGGAATAATAAAAATGGAGATACAAGACTTTGTCACACTATTCCTTCATACTACACATCTACTGTACAGTGTGTTACTGTAAAACAGTCAGTGTAGACCCTAGAAGGTTTTTGTGGTATTTTATGGCCTTATATGTGTCATAAATCTTTATGATATCTTCAATAAGAAAGCTGTCGCTGTTCGATAAGCAGCTTTGACAAGCACAACACAGAAACCTCTTCTAAGAGCTTCCAGCAACCACAGAGAACATCACTGCACTATTCTGACCGCACAAGCTATTTCAATATTCACTCTGTATTCAGGCTCTTAAACATAGCATCACTCACCCGCTGCCTTTAAACACAGAGATATAGTTCTGCTCTCCACTCCAGGGCTTGTAGTCAATGCACGTCTTCAAGCGATACTGTTCAAAGGCCTTCATTATTACACCTTTGGCATTGATATCTGTAGAGCAAGCATTGAGACACTTACATACTGGCGCAGTAAAATATCACTCTGAACATGGAAACGTACAATTTAATATACAGTCGTGTGAAAAAGTCAGGACACCCCATGAAAACTGTTGTCTTTCTTAACGTAATTAAACATCTGGAGGGCTGATCTTCATGTGATCAACACTGAGAGATGGAGGTAAACTAACTAAACTCACACACCTGAAGAAATTATTATTATTTTTTTTACTATTGTAAATGTATAGAACCAGAACCAGGAGCAGAACATCAGCTGCAGATGATCAGAACATGGTTGGAGAGGATTATTCTGGAGGAGTCTGGAGTCTTAGTTAAACCTCAGACGTTTAGTCTGGTCTGCTCTTGACTGATGGTTGAAGTGAGTGAGGGGTGAAGAAGATCACCATGGCCAGATCCAGAGAGCTCTCTGAGGCCTTCAGAAAGAAGGGGGTAGATACAGAGGAGTCTGGGAAGGAGTTTCGAAAGATCTCAGAACAGTTAGAAATCAGCCAACATGGCCAGTTGGGGACGTCCATATTCTTTCATATGACTGTATCGTCTATAGTGTGAGATCAGCAGTGTTGAATTAAGGGATAGCATTCAAATTTCACCAAAGTATTAAAAATAACCCAAAATGGACAGAAATAATACAGATAATCATGAAATGTTAGAGAAATGCACTAATGCAGTATTTTAATGGAGTAATTTAATGGTGACTAGTGTAAAGAATGAGCATAAATAAAGGTATAAGCGGGGTATAAATGGTTTAGATACAATATTACATAACGTCAAGGTTGCATTCTTGCAGTATCTGATTTTCTTTATTGACTGTGTATTTTTTTGGCAAATATGTCAATGTCATAAAAACTTATGTAATCAAACTGCTTCTACTGTTCTTGTTAGCAGAGTCATGCAGAAGGCCCAAAAAGGCCCAACTGTCACCTTGTTTTGATTATCCACTGAAAAGGTAAGTGCAAACTGTTGATGTTCTGAAATAAATGACATTAATTCCTACATTTCTACCACAGTTATTAAAGTACATAAACTGAAAGACCAATCTGTGTTGATGTAACAGATAGAATTCATGTGATGCTCATGTTTTACACATGAATATAAAGAAAATATAATAATAGTAATTATATATATATTATACATTATATATTATATATGTAATATATATATATATATATATATATATATATATATATATATATATATATATAGTTCTAAAAAATTATAATATAAAAAGTGTAGCTGCTTATGCAAATTCTCACTATTTTTATATACTGCCTATTACAGTCATATCAAAGCCATGTGACCGTGTGTTGTGTTTTTATGTTCGATATCATTTGAGTATGGCAGATACCCTTTACAATTAAAATTGAATCGACCAATAGAAACGCTCTAAAATGACTGGGAATATAATCCCCTAACATCATGTTACTATTTTGGAGTGATATTACAGGCTTTTTGATAGTAATGATATTTTCCATACTGATGCTACTCACCCAAGTCATCCTCAAAGTAGTATGGAACCGTCTTTGGCCATAAGTATTGATCCCCAATTATGGAATTCCGCCCTTGTCTCTGCAATCAAAGCAAATCAAGATGTTACGCAATTTGTTATCAGACACTGCTGACAGTTTATATCCTTTATATTATGGCATAAAAAACAACCTTGCGAAATTAGACACTTAGTTTAATCTTGTAGATGGTTGACAGATAGTTGAGAGTTTGTGGCGTCGGCCTTTAGTATTGGAATAAAATCTGATGAAGAAGCAAAATGTTTTTTTTCTTTCTCTTCATCACAACAAAATATATGAAATGATTCAGAGAATATGTATACAGTTGTGTTTAGAAGTTTACATATAATCATTTTGAACATGACTGTTTGGGGGACAGAATAAGTGATAACATACATATTTACCAGAATATTTAAATTTTATTTTAATTTGTGAAGCCGATTATGTCCAAATTTCAACCATCTAGCTGATAGTTTAAGGTTGTTCTAAAGAATTCTGGGGTAGTCTTTCTTCTTTCATCAACATCAATTTCATCAACTTCGTACAGTTTACCAGGTCCACAACAGCCCCACTGCATATTGCTACCATCACCATGCTTAACAGTCGGTAATGTGTTCTTGGGGTTAAATTACTAGCTTTTACTCTTTCAGACATCTTTGTCTGAACTGACTATTACATGTTTTACTTTTTTATGTGGTTCAGTTACAAACTTTAGGCAAGTTTGAAGGTGGCTTCTCTTTTGTATAACAGCCTCTTAGTCCTCTGTGATGTAAATCTACATTAACTGCAGACAGTGACACTGATGTTCCAGCAGCTTCCAGTTTAAGGCAGGTTTTTGCTTTGGTCCTTCTCGAGATGTAACTAACATTTCTGAGCGTCAACTCAATATGTATTGTTGTTTAAACTGATATTCACAAGTAAAAAATGTGAGTTAGGAGAACATTTGACTAAACTAATAACAAAAAAATCTGTAATGATTTTCTAAATCATTTAAGTCCTGTATAATATAACTTTGTGATTTTATATTTTGAACGTCTGCTGAAAAAAAAAACCTAAAAAAACATTAAACCCTTGAAAATGTGTGCATTAAAATGCAAAAAGATGTATTAAAGATATGTGTTATAACCAGAGAAAATGGACAGTTAAAAAAATCATTAAAAGCCCAATATTGCCATGGCTTTCATGTCCATGATAAGAGTGTTACTTCTGACCACATCTGTATGTGATAAATGATAAAAAATGTACTTTACAATTAAGTTTAAAGACGATTCACAGATAATTTTAAGTAATAATTATATGTAATTTTGTAATAATTAAATACCTTTATTTTCAAATAAAACATACTACTAAATCCACTACTAGTACTACAATTCTAAATTTTATATATTATGAATATTATGTGTAGTATTAACTGAATTATATATGAACTGACATTTTTTACTTAATTTTAGAATTTGCTGTATAGTCAAATTAGTTGGTAGACTTAACTTGAAAATGTACTAAGTTTGTAATGTTTACAGTGTGGAGTGAAGCTTACCTCATATACAATATCTCCTTCAAACAGATCAAGGCCAGCCGCTGAAAGACAAAATTGGAAATGACATGTTGAAATGTTGCCTGTTCACTATCAGTACTGACTGTTTTGCTTTAGAAATGATGTCTTAAACAGCACTGTATGACCATTTTAGTTTATTTCTTACCTTCATTCACATCAAAGAGATCCTCTTTCCCACCATCAACATCAAACTCTGTCAAACCAATCAAACATACCAATATAATCAGCTGAATAACCCACTTAATAATTGCTGATATTAGAAAATTGGTAATTTCTTGAGTTTTAAGAGCTGGACAGCTATTTTCGTGAACCAGACCACATGATATCATAAAAAGCTCATCACTGTACACTTGGATGATCTCTAAAATGAAGATTTTGTTCTTACCAATTACTTTGGACACTTTTGGTGTTGGCTAAGAGGGAGAAAATTATGAAAATTTAGAAAATAACACACAATGCAACTGTATACAACATAGACAGGTATACCATATTATTAATTATTGATCACTAAATATGTGTAACTTTCCAATAAACCAGATTTTTTCCAACAGTTTTACAAATTTCAAAGTCATTCCTACTGCACTCCTTAATTAGCTAGAACCGTGTTGAAATCTATGATCTAGAGCTATATTGATGACACATTATTCTGGTTTTAAAGCCTTAAACTGGCTTAAAACATAGTTATTAAATAGTTTATATTAGTATAGTAGTAATTTGTAGTAGATACTGAATGATTCATAACAGGTGCTGAATAATCTGTGGTAGATATTAAATAAGTCATAGAAGATATTGAATAATTTGTAGTTAGGAAATAAATCATTCACAGTAATTACTAATCCATTTATGCTATTCATTGAAAAAAATGTAGGTATGTAATAATTTATGGTGGTTACACTTATGTATAGTACTGAATAAATTACAGTAGTTATTACAGTTGAATATTATATCGCATTACTGAACAGTTTATAGCAGGTACTGAATAATTAATAGTGTATGTTTAAGAATTCATAGTAGTAATAATTTATTATGGTTTCTTTAAGACAGTTATTGTTATAATTTCTGAATAAATGTTTTAAAATTGATCACTGAACAATAAACTTAGATTTTAATAAAAATTTTAATATGTACTGTATATTAAAAAAACTTACCAGACAATTGACTTGACATCCCAGAAGACAAAATATATAAAAACTAAATATACGAACTGCAGCCTTGTGCCTCATGCTGAACGTACGGTGAGGAGCTGAAGCTCTGGACGACTGCTGAAGGTATCTTTGATCTGATCAAGCCAGTGTACCCGGTTTGGGTTGTAAAAGACGCATGAGGCTGAAATCTGCATGGCTGGCGGGATGGTGCTGATATGGTGTGTGTGTGTGACGGCAGATCAATGATTGACAAACCTGTGAATGGTCCTATGAACAGTCCAATCTCCATAAAACTGATACAGCAGATAGTGAAGATTTGCCGATTCACACTTGTCGACTGTGAGGATAAATGATGGGGTCTTTGAATAAATCTGGATGCTGCAGAACGTTCCTCAGCTCTGGAAGCATAAGATGCTGGTGGACATCTGCAAGACCATGAACCTGAATGGAGCGGATTTCTGAGGCCTGTGGAACCAGATGCCATCTAAGGGGTTGAGGTTGAGGTGGTTGGTCCAGCAGGGATCTGGGGGTCCATCTGAATGGTTGAATGGACTGATAACAGATAACACGGATGTCCTGTACAAGAAAGGTGCAGTATCTCTGCACTGGACACCACCAACTTTATTAAGGGCTAAGTCTGGTTTCTATGGTAACAGTGATTATGACGACATTAGAAAGCATTTTGAACAATTGTGCCCCTCCCCCCCATGATGTAATAGGACTTAGAAAGTCAATCAAACCAATGACATTTCTCCATTTCAGCTGGAGGGGTGGGACATTTCCCAATGTAGGGCAGTGGTGGCTCTTCAGTTAGAGCAGGGTTGTAAGTTTGATATCCAGGCTCTGCAAGCTGCCACTGTTGGGCCCTTGAACAAGGCCCTTCACCCTCTCTACTTCCCGGGCACTGGAGCAATGGCTGCCCACAGATGGGTGGAGGCCAAATTCCATCTGTGCCCAACACAAATGGTTAATAGTAAGTCTGAGCTCTGGGGTGGAGCCCTGGGCATTGGGCAGCAGTCCCAGGCAGTTGACAGGGTTCCAGGGGTGGGCAATTACAATCATGGAGATCGTCCAGATTCCAGCACAGTTTTTTGCTTTTCCTGTTGAAGCCCACCCAATTCAACTCACCTGTTTACTGCCAGGTGTTGTAGGTAAGCATGCAAATCAGCAAACTGTGCTGGACTCCAGCCCATGTTGCCCACCCTTGCCTTATTGCATCATAGCTGTGTAAGACTGTAAGTAGAGATGAAAGTTAGTTGTAGGTAATCAGTCAGTAGCCTAGTTTTTTGACCATATGATCATTTATTGGTAGAACTTCACCTGGAAACTCCACTCTTACATCAAGATATACAGTACTGGCGATGCTTAATGCAGGGCACCTGCTCGAGACGCAGCACAGAGATGTTTGCCCAACAGCGTGAACATCCGTGACACAGTGGCAGTCCTAAAAATGCTGAAATGTGATTACGCTTCATACAAAATTAACAAATAACAACAACCCCCTCTTCACATTCACGACACATTTCCACGCTCAGTCTTAGGAAATCCAGGGCTAATCCAGGCTGATTACAGTAACACTGTTTATGATGAATTGGGGTTTTAACTAGAATATGTGACACTGGTCTGCCATAACATTAAAACTACTGACAGGTGAAGTAAAGTGAAGAATGTTGATTATCTGGTTCCAGAGGGTCTGCATAAGAGGCGACATGAGAACGGTCGGTTCTTGGAGTTGATGTGTGGGGAAGCAGAGCTTCAGAATCTGAGCCATTTTGGCAAGGACCAAATTGTGATGGCTGGATGACCAGGTCAGATCATCTCAGCAGATTTTTCGTTATCAGAGCTGTTTTGGCAGCACAAGAAGGGCCTATGCAGGTGGTTTTAATGTTATGGATGATGGGTATTGATTAAAATGAATTTATTTGGACACTAACATTCTACTAACATTCAGCTGAATGTCTCTTAAATGTAACTGAACTCTACACTGAATGTAAATGATTGTCTATTGAATGTAACCCTGCACCTAACTCTAACCCTTACCATTACCCTTACCCTTATCTTAGGTTTAGGTTAGGGTTAGGTTTAGGGTTGATTTAAGGGTAAGGTTAGTGTTAGGCTTACATTCAAAACACTACCATTTACAACCAGCTAAGAATTCAGTTGCATTTATTTGATATTCAGTTGAATGTTAGATGAATATCAGATGAGCATCTACGAGGCGTCTACAATGGACCATCCAAGTAAAGTGATTAGCTACATTTCTAATAATGATCTGAACAAGTCCTGAAATGATAATGCCTTACCAATGTTTGCAATATTTGTTTCCCAGCAGCTCGTTTCCATCAAATTGGCTTTTTACGGTAATGATGTCATTTCCTACATACGTTTTGATGTGTTAATAAGTTTAATAGGACCATCTGTGTCTTTCATTTCTGTCTTATATTCTGCACAGTTGGCTTCTCTGACATCTCCATAATCTACTGATCAGGACATCTGGTCTCTCTGAACTTTCCATTTAGGGAGACTGCAGCCTTTTCTGCCAGCGTTCCATTCGGCCTACTCCTCGGTCCAGCTCTAGCCCCCCGCTGTGCTTTCTGGGTTTGCTTTACTGTGTCCCAAACCCGACACTTCCACACTTGTTGGTTCTAATGGTTCAGTTCACTTCAAAATCCCAGTGAGCTTCAACATCAATAGATGTCAGAGTGGTGGATCAAACAATGTTATCTCAAATGTAGCTGAGCCAATTAACTCACCCACTCACCAGGACTACCCCTATTATTTGCAAAGCAGCCGATCACCAGGCAGCCAACGCAATTGGAGGAAAGTGCTTTTTTGCTTCAGATGTCGCCAAGGTCAAAAGGTTGCTGCCCACTGCTACGTTATAGAGGGAAATGTCTTCGTCAACTGAGGCGGAGCTACAGCCGCAGCAGACCTGAATTTTCAACCACTAGGGGGCTCACAAGCAAGGTTTGGAACAGCAGAAGTGTAATTGATCAGCGTAAAGGTAAAAAAGGTAAAGGTGCAAGTGCCTGTCACTGCACTATGTACAGCGAATTGTGTCCTCTGCATTTGACCCACATGGCAAAGAGGGTGAAGGACCTCGCTCCAGGGCCCAAGAATAGCCAGGGTAGCTTGCCAAGCTCGTGTGACAGGGTTGTGGGTTCGATACCTGGGCTTGGCAAGCTGCCACTGTAAGCTGGCTATAATTTGACACATCTTTGACTGGAGTGTGTGTCTAATAATGTTTGAAGACATGAAAATATAGATAAGATATGAAGATATCATTTTTTTTTCATAAAAACATTGGTTGGAAATGTAGCTGCTTAAAAGTTCTTAATGCTGCATCTTTCAGCTGCAGGCCGACAGTATTTTATTCATCTCTACTGTGTAACAGCGGCAGAGTGCTGCTTTACAGACGGGAGGAAACGCTCCACTGTGCAACTGGACAAAATGGTCACAGAGGAGGAGAGCTCGATGAGCTTCCTTCAAAACTCCTGGACTGAAATCTGCAGAGCCCGACAGATCTGGTCATCTTCATCCTCCTCTTCATTCTGCATTGATAAAATGATGGAGAAATAAGTTTAGTTTGTGAGTGTGTATGTATTTGAATGCACATGTGATTTGAACCCTGTAAATCTGTGACCCAGTCCAAACCTCTATTCAATAAATTACTATAAATCTAAATTCTAAATTCTATAAAAAAAATCCTATGGCACACAGAGGGTGCTGGCACATAGGAGCTTTACAGCAATCTGGTGGCTCTGAGCCTCTTTCAAAAAATCTAATGCAAACAGTGGCAGCAAAAAAAGAGGAAGAAATCTTAAGAGGAACTAAGACTTAAACAGGGAAGCCATCCTCTCCTGGTTGACGACAGATAGCGCAATACGAAATACAAGAAAGCAAGTCTAGGTACAATGGTCTAGAAATGAGGCAAAAGTGGACTAATGGTCAAATATGCAAATACATGCAAAAACGTAGTTCATTGGAAATGCTGCTTTTTAGCTCTGTATAATGAAATGGTTGAGATGTAAACAGTGTCATTCCCAGTGGTTTGGTGTGAAATGCTCCATTCTAGAGAATTGACTGACTCTGATTTACAGAGGTGGTGAATAGAACTAAAGGTCGGAAGAGATTCATGTCTGCACCAAATACAGTGGGTGATATCTGAGACATGGTTTTACGATAGTATAAGATAAGAGTTTGGCCTAAAGTATATTCTTAAAATCCATGCAGGCTGTTGTGAGGAAATATTACACTTCCAAAGTTCAGATTTGTTACACTGTGTTACCATTTTCATTTTTCCAAAAAGTCAGCAAGTTTCCATTTGTACAGAACTATTTGTACAACCACATAATTAAATGTTTAAAACCAGCTAGCCAGAGTTAAAGCTAATACACACACTAGTCTTGGTGTCAGCAGAAAAGCCTACACAGCAGATTTTACAGATCATGGGACAAAGACACCCCACAGTTCCGTGCTTTCAGTTCATTCATTCATTATTTCATACTTTAGAGCATCAGGGACAACACTGAAATCACACATTTTGCTATGGTGTTGCCACAGCCATAACAAGCAGAAGAACAGAGAAGAACACAGTTAGAAGAACAGTTAAAAGAACACAGTCGTAACAAGATGAAGAACACAATTGGAACACAATAAGAAGAACACAGTTATAACAAGCAGAAGAACACAGTTAAAAGAACACAGGTAAATGAACACAGGTAAATGAACACAGGTAAACGAACACAGGTAGAAGGACACAGGTAAAAGAACACAGGTAAAAACGTTAGATGAACACAATTAGAAGAACACGGTTAGGTGAACACAGGTAAAAGAAACACAGGTAAAAGAATACAGTTAGACGAACATAGTTAGAAGAACACAGGTGAACACAGTTAGAAATACACACGTTAAAGATTATAGTCAAAACAAGCAGAAGAACACAGTTAGAGGAACACAGGTAAAAGAACACAGTTAGAAAAACACAGTTAGAGAAACACAGTTAGAAAAACACAGTTAGAGAAACACAGCCATAACAAGCAGAAGAACAGTTAGGCAAACACAGTTAGGCAAACACAGTTAGGAAAACACAGCCATAACAAGCAGAAGAACAGTCAGGCAAACACAGTTAGGCAAACACAGTTAGGCAAACACAGTTAGGAAAACACAGTTAGAAGAACACAGTTAGAAAAACACAGTTAGGAAAACACAGTTAGAAGAACACAGTTAGAAAAACACAGTTAGGAAAACACAGTTAGAAGAACACAGTTAGAAAAACACAGTTAGAGAAATGCAGTTAGAAGAACACAGTTAGAAAAACACAGTTAGAGAAATGCAGTTAGAAGAACACAGCCATAACAAGCAAAAGGACACAGTTAGAAGAACACAGGTTAAAGATCACACCAATAACAAGACAAAGAACTCAATTAGACAAACACAGTTAGAAGAACACAGCCCACACCACCTCACCTGATTTACTTTAATGAAGAACTGATAAAAAAACAAGATGTTGGTTGGAGCTGGAAATACTGGCCTTCTTTGAGGAGAGCACTGGAAATGGTCAAGCTAACACACTCAGTATTTGCATTCATTCAAATGTCTAAACATGGCTAAACATCTCACTTTCTTAGAAGCCGATTTTCACGGTCTGAATGTGAGCGAACTTATGACGTTGCTACTCACACACTGTATTTACTTAGTAAGGGGCATTATTATCCTGCATAATCCAGCTTGATGAATGAGTTATATATGATGACTCTTCATCAACAGAAAGTCACAGTAAAGAAAGAAAGCTACAGTCTCTCACCATGTAACCAGCGTAGCTGAAGGAGTGTCTGCGGAGCAGGTGGGCAATAAGGTTGCGGCTATGGTAATTGGCATTGCCCCAGGGCAACTGCCTGCAGATTGGACACACCTTTAGAAGAAAAACAATCCTCAATTAAGGGTTGCATTCATCCGATAGGGTCTCAAAATACTCACTACTGGAATGAATGGATCCATATACTTTATCTAAGCATAAGTACAGATACACATTTCAGAGTGAAGGCGTTTAACGAAAGATCTCAGAGTGACGGTCAAGCCAACATGCTTATCTGGGGTTCACATGGACAGAACATGGGCTATGTGGGTTCAAGGTGGGCATGAGCTCTGAGTGGGTTTGTACATGCATTTTTATTGGGACCCAGTTGGGTTTCCCAAATGGGCCCAATTGTTACAGCCCACCTTAATGTCACATTGTCCCAGTCCCAGTTTGCAGTGTACAACCCAGATGTGGCCCATGTCTAACCCCTCCTGGTCCTATCACTGACCCTGGGGAGCATCCATATGTGGGCCCAACTTGGAAACCCGAGGACAAAACCTTCTGGTTCCCAGTTGGGCTACCCATCCAGGCCAGGCCCCACATGGACATGTTGACTGGGTACATGTTAGATGAAATATGAGTAAACATGTTTGGTAGAAGATCTACAGAGCTACAGAAAGCTGCTTAGTGTTGTGAATCTTACAGCTGGTGTAATTTCTCTGGCGTGTTGAATCACACAGTGCTGCACCAATGCCATGTCCCTCAGCCCCACCAGGGGGCAGTATGGACATGGGTAGACTCTCCCTGCACTGGAAGCACAGACATACACACATACAGTACAAAGTCTGATGGTATTATTCTTATACATGCATTTACTCTGTATGTGAGTATTCAATCCATGCACAAGGAAAAATGTGCAAATTTTATAATAGACCTAAATTTAACCACTCAAATATCTGGACATGATGCTGGAAATGGGTTTTTAAAACAAACATAAATAGCTGTTGCATGTTTATTTGCTTATTTTACAAAGCAAGGCTGTTTATTAAAGTATATTTGTCCCAATCAAAAGCTTTACTTTAGAGATTTAATCAAAGCTAGATTTGGAAATATTGAATAACAGCAAAAACTAAATCATAATTACTTAGAGAGCCTCATGAAAGGCTAATTAGTAGATAATATATGCTTATTAATGCATTTTAAGTGTTGTGAACATCATAGAGTGGTATCATAGACTAGTTGGTAAAAGGCAGATATTATAAAATGATTTATTATGATTTAGGGATACATATTATTTTATTATTTTATATATATCATTTAATGTTTTTATGTTTATGCCTTCACTAATAACCTGGAATGTTAAAAAGCATATATTGCATATATTATATAAAACATCTATGAGTAGGAGAGTCCAGTTAGAATACTTAGAATTCCCTTGGACTTTTAACTAAACATCAACAAAACTACACAAGTAAACAGTGGAAAAACTTTAACTAATATCTACACCAATCAGCCATAACATTAAAACTGCCTGCCTAATATTGGCTAGGTCTTTCTTGTGCTGCTAAAACAGCTCTGTGGAAGCATTGCCTCCATAAGGCCTCTGAAGGTGTCTTACGGTATCTGGCAATGTAAAGCCTTGGGCACCCATACCCCTGCTGCCGCTAGTTTACCAGTCGGCATTGCTTGGAGCACATAAAAACCCCGCCACCCCCAAGATCTTCCTTACTGGAGAAGCTATGACCTACGTATCTAGTCACAGGTTCTTGTCACAGGTTGTTCTTAGCTTGCTCATTTCGCCTGCTTTTAACACCTTTATCACCTCCAAGAACTGACCCTTCACTTGCTTCCCAATGCCTATGCAGATCCCACCCCTTGACATGAGCCACTGAAACCAGCTAATCAATGTTATTCATTTCCCTTGAGGTTTTAATATTTTGGCTGTTCACTGTCTATTATTATTATTATTAAGCCTACCTTTGCGGAGCTTGCGGAAGTGTATGAGGTTGGTGGAGCAGCATCCAGAGCGCTGCGCTAAAAAGACATGGTAGTTCATGGTTAATATCAATTACCAATGAATTAATTTAAAATTCTGACATCAGTGCAATGCTTTCAGTGCAATATTTATCCAGGTCCTCAACAGTGGCCTTGCAGGACTGCAGTACAGTATGTATAATTTACACAACATATGACTTCCAAATAATATCTATTTAATTTCTATTTAATATCTAAGGGGTGAAAAAACAGTAAGATCAATTTCTCAATTAAAGTGACCGCTTAGACGGATATTCTCTTAGAGAAATTAAGACATAATGGGATATTTAACAGAAAGGAAAGCTCTGGCTTATTGTGATACTGGTAAGACTGGTAAGAAAACCAAATGCAGGGGAGTGAGAGGGGGCAAGGTTAAATGCTAACTGGCTACAATTTCTTTAGCTTGCTAACAACACTTTGCGCTGAGAGGACACAGTGAGAGGACAGCAGCCCTATCCTGGGTTCTGTGGGTTCTGTGAGACCATTGCTGGTGCTGTAAAAGTCCCTCATCAGAGGAAAACCAGCATATTTTTATTAGTACATAGCATTTAGTTTTTTACCCATTTTTTGCCCAATTTGGATTGTCAATTACCCAAGCCTTTCACATTCTCCCCCTATTACATGCAACACCCCCGACACCCGGAGAGTGAAGACCGACACAGGCCTCCTCCGGCATGTGCACAGCCAGCCATCACCTCTTTTTCCAGACTGCCGCCAGGGCAACGCCACCAACCAACCAACACGTACCTAGTTCCGATGCCTCAGCCAGCAGACATCAGTGCGGGTCAGCATTGCACTTGCACCATCTACCCACCATGGAGAGAGCAAGCCCAAGGCCCCTGCTACCGATGGCTCGCAGCATAACTAGTGATTCTGTGGCTTTATTCTGCTGGACCACAGTAAATGCTTTCTTTGGCGCCTTGAATCAAATCATAAACGTCGTAATACAGAGCTTAACACAAAGCGATACAAGGTCTGGCCTGCATTTCATGAGGCCCACGTAGCTCCGACTGAGAGAAGTCCTTCAACTCTATAATGAAATGCTTCAATGTTCCCAAGATCATCTCAAGAGGAGGACGAAAACTGAACAGATTGATCATAATGATCATAAATGATCATCAACACAGAGTTTCAGCCATTGTTTCCATCTCCTCATACATTTTCCAAGCAGGCTCTGATTAGTTATTGATGTTTCACTGTGGGCTCCTTTGTTTCACTTTACTGCACTGGCTACCTAATGGAGCAGACAGAGAAAGAGACTGACTCTGAGACTGAGTTTCAGCCATGACCTGTGCCTCTGCTCCTGACAGAGGACCATCATCATGATTGCACAATGATCCCACCACACCTGATCCAGCTAATGGCAAGGAGTGGAGCAAGAAGCCTCTCCAGGACCAGGGTTGGAACCACGGAACCACCAAAGAACCATCTACCCAAAGAAATACGTCCAACCATTGAAAGCTTTAAAGAAGGGATCTTGTAGGATTGGGGAAGGTTTCTACTAGCAGCTTCTTCCATTTGCCTCAATTTGTTCTGGAATAAAGTGAACAGGGCCTTCACACAAGATCTGTGGTTGATCACTTTCCCCAAAATGATGGCACCTTTATTCAATTCAGGCTAAAACAGAGGAATAAATATTCCATTCTAATGCTCCTTTCTGCTAGCCTTTCTGCTAACCCCACCACAGGATTCTAGTCGTATGTTAGCACCAAGCCAACAACAACAGTGCACTTCAGCATTTGTTGGATATTCTAGAATAAACAGAAATTTGGGCCTTGAATATAAGCTGATTCAGCATTATTATAATGATTAAGCATATCAGTCATATCATATTAGTACATCCGAGCATAACAGTGGACTTATATAGTGTTAAATGCATCATGCATTTATGAATATTATTATAAGTGCTTTTGACCCCACCCCCCTTCCCAGTGTTCAACAGTAACGGTAAATAACAGTCCTGCTACTGCCGTTTCCCAAAAGCTGACAGGAACCTGATCAGATTACAGCTCATCTTCACAGTCGCTGGCATGTCTAGAACCTCCAGAAGACCCACAATGCCATTTTTGGACAAACTGGTTTCTGTATTTTAAGTAATATTTGTTTTAAATATCTGAATATGTGAATAATAATAATAATAATAATAATAATAATAATAACCGAAAACATACCAATGAAGCCTAAACCAATGGCGTCCCTGTAATTACCCAGATACCATGGGAAACAAATTTTCATTTCCCAGTTTTCAAAATGTGACATAATCAGAACTCAATAATAGATCAGGATTAGTGCTGTAATTCTGCAGTTTTCAAATAATATTAAAATATTGAATAAAAATTAATACAATTTACCGATCTCCAAAGGCCTAGAATGCCCTATGGGTTTTCTACCACCTTAATTCCACAAAAAATATTGGGGGCCGATTCAATTGACCTTAACCCAGTCTGTCAGAGTTATTAATGAATTTTATAATACATTTTAATGTAATATAAATTGAATATACATCATTATTTTGTTTGCATACCTGTTCACTGGTGTGTAAAATGGCGTTCTGGGGATAAATCCACTGCTGTGGGTTTGTGTTTGGGCTGGGGTCTGGGAAGAGGCAGGTGGTGCTGCATCACTGATAAGCCCATATTCCTCTATGTACTTCCTGCAGCTTTTGTAGTGGAGTCTCATCTTGCTGAGAAATTTCTGAAAAAACAGATGATGATGGAAGGTTTCATAAGGAATGTCATATTGTGAATCATTTTTGGCAAACTGCAACAACTTGGCAGTTTATTGAAAGGTTTTTGGAATATTTTTCGGTCTGGACTGAGGTCGTCTTTTCTACAGTTTGAAAAGGTTTCCAAATTTCCAAAATTCTCCCTTCTTTTCCCCCAGTTGTAATAAATCTGGCAAAATACAGGCCTCATCGCACAATTGCTTCAAACTGTGTGGAAGTGTTCAGTAGATTAATAGACTTGAAATCGTTTCTGACACTGTATGCCAACATATTCACTGTTTTGGACTAAAGTACAGAACATCTTCAGGCTTTAAGTTGCTAATTGCTAATTCTGTTTTGGAACTGTTGCTTTGCATTCGGGGCGATTGTGTTCATTAGATGTTTCACTGCATTTCCTGCATTTTCAGTGTAGAATAGTGGCCAATCACACTGTACCTAGCAACCTGGCAGACCTGGCAGTGCTTTGAATCCCCAACTGGGCAAGTATACCAAGCTACAGCAGTAAGAGAAATAGTACCTCAAGGTTCAATCCTTGGGCCAGTTTACTTTTTATCTGTATTAATGAAATTGCCACTTCCAGTGTTGATTCTAAGTGCACCTCAATGCTGATGACACCATTCTGTGCAGTATTTTATCAATCATAAATTTAATGTTTAATTAAGACTACACTTATAAATGAGATTTTTGTCCTGAATGGTTCAATCAAATCTGATCTAATTTTATCATTTATCACATATACAGACATACACAGTATAGTACAGCACTGTCCAGTCTCTCACAACTCAAATTAAGATGAAAACAAAATATGATACAATATATAATAATATGGATAATATAAAAAATATATGGATATTAAAAATATGGAAGGTAATTACAACATAATACAAAGTAATGTGCAACACACTGCTGTTATGTGAACTGAGCAGTAGTGAAGAGCTAATCAAAAATATTATAAACATTTATGAATGTAGAATTTCTTGTGTATTGTCATAAGTGCTATATATATATATGTATATGTAAGTAGCCCTAGTTGTTATACCCTATATTGAATGAAGGCCACCTCTTTGTCTCTGTCCTGGCCTTCAGGGAGTGAAAGTGCCTCCCTGGCCACAACAGAGAGAAGAGTCTATTGTTGGGAGGCCTGAGGTCACCTTTACTAACTTCTGAATAGGTTAAAAGCTATGCTTTTGTAGTTGTACTTGAGGGAATGTGGGGACAATAACACTGCATTGAAGGACAGAATTCATAAGGCTACATAAACCCTTGTGTAAGCCTTTCAGGATGGCTAATGTACACCTACAGTTCTCCTCAAACCGAGCTGACCTGTCGAATAATGCAGGATTATCAACAGTGTTTTTGGCACTGCTAGCACATGCTAGCTTTCACCCTCCCGATGCCACCTGAGCCTGGCAAGCTTAACCTGGTCAAGCTGGTAATGATGGGGGGCCAGTTTAGCTCCTGGGCACTATATAGCATGTTTTTGGTTGAGTTTGATGGTTTAGCTGGTTTGCCAGCATGGTCAAGCTGCCTGACCAACATGTCTAAACTGCCTAATTAGCATGAGCAGCCTGACAATGCTAGTCCACCAGTATGACCAGCATGACCAGCCTGACAATGCTAGTCCACCAGTATGACCAGCTTGACCAAGTAAAGCTGGGTGAATCAAACCTGATGACCAGCTTGATCCAGTTGGTGTTCTAAAAAGACCACCTAACCTATCAAAAACATATGCTGTGCTGGTCAAGAACTGGTCAAGAACTGGTCAAGTTGGTCGACCAGCGTAAACAACTTGCTTGGTATGTTTTCATCTGGATGAGCAGCTTTGGGACCATCTAAATCCAGCTACCTGCATAAGCTGATCTTAAGCTGGAATCCGAATCAACCTCAAACATCCTAATGATTATTGACCAGTAATTACATGGGAAATTCATTTTAAGAAGATACACTATATGGACAAAAGTATTGGGACACCTGTTCTTACATTGTTTCTTTCAGAATTAAGGGTATTAAAAAGGTTTTCTCCTCCTGTGTTTGTTGGAGTAACTGTCTCTACTGTCCAAGGAAGAAGCTAGCTAGCTTTCTACTTGATTTTGGAGGAGCACTGCTGTGAGAATTTGATTGAATTCTGCAACAAGAGGGTTAGTGAGGTCAGGATGTTGGATGATGATCACCACCTCACACCTCATCCCTAACTCCCCAACTCATCCCAAAAGTACTGGATGGAGTTCCACCATCCTTATTCCAGTTCTTCCACTGCTCCACAGCTCAATGCGGGGGGCTTTATACCCCTCTAGCCCTCGTCTGGAATTCAGAGCATGGAGGCAATAGGTTCATCATGTTCATCTACTGTAGAGAGTCCTATTCTATTGGCAGTCTGCATTTGAACATCTGTGTCAGCAAACATTGCAACTTAAAGTAGCTGAATGCCTTCATTAGAAAGGGTGTCCACAAACATTTGGACACGAAGTGTACATCACAATCACACATCTCATTTACAGCAGATGTTCTTCAAGGAATGAGAAGCTCCTGTATTTATTGGTTTGTGGACCAGACATGACTGGACTGGAGGTGACCACGTACAGGACGATCCCTCACTCACACCAACAAACATCCTCCGTACATGAAACCTCTTCCTCTATTCCCACTGCTCATGATCACTGCTGCGTTGTGTGTGCTTCTTATCTTAGGACTGTGTGGGACTTTCCTTATCTTGCTATTTCCTGACAACACAGGCCTTTACGGGAACCGAGAAAACAGCACCGCCTGCTGTCAGACACAAGGTATAACCGCAGGTGTTCAGGAAATGTGACTCACTGACCTCACAGGACGTAAACATGCTGTTCTGCGGCTGACTGATAAGTTATGCTCTTAAAAATAAAGCGTTATTTGAGTGATACCATAGAAGAACCGCTTTTGGTCCCATCAAGAGCCATTTTGGAAAATAACTATACGTGAAGAACCTTTTAAATAGTCTGAAAAGTCAACGTGAAGAAAGTGTGGCACCTTTATTTTTAATAGTGTGCATTAAGACTGGAGCTTCACTTAGAGAGCTTCATGTTCTGGCCTCCTATCATTATCTCTTAATCAGATAAGTCCTTCATTTCCCTCGTTTGTGTACATCATTCCCCTCAACAGTGTAAATCAGTGCTCTCTGAGGAGGAGGGACTCACTTCCGCCCCACAGGCTCTGCACTGGCCGCTTCTTATTCTCATCCTCTGCTGGACATCCGTGGCCCTCCTCGCTTTCTCGGACACGGGGCCACGACACAGCGGGCAGTGAGGCCCCTGACTTTTCACTGCCGTCTCAAAGCAACTTTTGCAGAACCTGGTGAGGAAGACAACGATTCAGTGAAGCTGTTCCAGGACTCCATTTCTGACCATGGGATTTGAACTTATGGTCTACTGTCACTTGACAAGCTGGCAGTTAGACAGTTGCTCCACCCTAGAGCTGTGAAACCATGTACATTTCCATGTCTGGGAAAGAAGGGAAAGGTAAATTTACTCAGAACTGGATTTTTATGTAGTGTAATTTCACAGCTCTGGACCGGCCCTACAGTCTAACTGCTGTTCATCTCATCAAGTGTGAGGAGGTCATAAGCTCAAATACCGGGAAGGGCTCAAACCTGTATTGTTAAAAAAACTCCCTGTCTGACCAAAACAGTCTCATGACAGATGATGCCTCTTCTAAAAGCCACCTGGAGACTGTCCTTCAATAAAAACAAAATGTCCCATCGGCCCAGACGTTACGTCCACTCACACGTGTTTGCAGCTCTTGGTGCGGACAGGCATTCTTAAGACCTCCTGGCAGATGGGGCAGTCGTAGTCCTCCACGGTGTCTGTGTTTGCAGGCTGGTCTGCTTGGCTGGACTCTGGGCTCATTGTGCAGCAGTTTCCAATGTACTTTCTCAGCTCTGTGGAAATTTCTGTAGGAGGAAATACAGGGGTGGGGATGGGGGGGATGGATGCTGATTAACCAAGCACAGCCTTTACAGGCCTTTCATACTAAACCACAGAGACCCCCAGCCCACATATTTTTTTTTTGTGGCTGGGTGCAAAGAAAATGTAAATCAGCTGTAATTAAATAGGATTTCAGAGGAGATTTCAGCCCAATAACTTCATAAACACTCAGCAGCCCGCGAGGTCAGAGATACTTAAAAATGGATTTGAGATTTACATTTAGCTGACGCTCTTATCCAGAGCAAATTACAAGGTTACTTGTATTACAGAGGAGGGCCAATGCAGTGTTAGGAGTCTTGCCCGAGGACTCTTATTGGTGTAGCACAGCACAGTCACCCAAACCAGGAATCGAACCCCAGTCTCCCACAGGGTGTAATAGCTCACTTGCAGGTAGTGGTGTTATCTGTTGTGCCACACCAACCATTTGTTGGTGTGGCACAACAGCTATTATATTTTAACCAACAAGCTATTCTATTTTTAAAGGATAAACCATCAAATAATTGCTAGAAAATTTTAATTCTTTAAAATTGGAGAGTTTATTTGACCTTCTGACCAATGTTTTAAAGAAAAAAGTAAAATGACACTTAAATATATTTTGTTAAAGGTGCACGTATTTGTCACTGTACAGCAAAATGGGTCCTCCGCATTTAATCCATCTGTGGTAGTAAACACACACACACACACACACACACACACACACACACACACACACACACACACACACACACACACAAGTGAACTAGGGCAGTGAGTACACACACCGAGAGCAGTGGGCAGCCAACTCCAGCGCCCGGGGAGCAGAGAGGATAAAGGGCCTTGCTCAAGGGCCCAACAGTGGCAGCTTGCCAAGCTCAGGAATCGAACCCACAACCCTGTTATCGATAACCCGGCGCTCTAACCGCTGAGCCACCACTGCCCCACTTGTTATATTTGTTCATATATATTCAGTTTATTTATTTTTATTATTTATGTAATTCATTCTTGCTCAAATTTCAAATTTAGTTATACAGCTGAAACCAGAAGTTATACACTAAATAAAAGACACGTATGAATGTTTTTGACATGAAATCAGAATAAACTGAACGTATGCATTTTTTTTTTTTGTTGGTCAATTAGGGTTCTCAAAATTATTTCTATTTGCTAAATGCCAGAATAATGAGAGAGAGAATTTTTTAAGACAATTTTTATTACTTTCTTCAAAGTCAAAAGTTATTGCTACCATTGCCCTTAAACTGTATGAATTGGGTCAAACTTTTTGGAAATCCTTCCACAAGCTTCTCACAATAGGAATTTTGACCCATTCTTCCTGACAGAACTGGTGTAACTGAGCCATGTTTGTAGGCCGCTCTGTTTGCACATGCCTTTTCAGCTTTGCCCATAAATGTTCAATAGGATTGAGATCAGGGCTTTGTGATGACCACTCCAAAACATTGACCTGTAAAGTCACTATTTTAGAGATACATGTAAATCAGGCACTGCACTTGCATGGCCCAGATGCTTCATTGAGAGTTTCTGCCTCTCAGAACAGACAAGTAAAGGGCTTTGGGATCATTATTACCAATGTTAGCTAAGCAGCTTTAATGTTGTGCTTGTTTATAGATAACAGACCCAGTGTCAGAAGCCACAGAATCAGGTCTATTAGAGATTACTGAGCACCTCCACATGGTTTGAGTTGAGCGCTTCCCCTCTACAATGAAATACAGTCTGATATATAAGTGTAATAATTATAATTATGGTCAATAAAATTTTCATTATCCAAATCATATCAGTTTTAAGAGAGGTTTGCTTAGTTCTACAGTTTATCCAGGTTGATGGTATGGTGTCAGCAGGTATAGGCTATAGACTATGTGAACAATCTCCCAGAGATTCATAATAAGAGAACCATACTTCTTAATATTTAATAATAAAATATGCAAATTTTATTATGTAGCAATGTAGCATAAATCAACTGCTCTAGGTAATTGTCTCTAGAGTAATTATTCCATTGGTAGATCATTCTGATTGGCTATGTTTAAGATAATAATGTAAAACGCTATATAAAAATGAAAGTGTTGCATTTTAGATTCTCCTTTCAATCAAGTCCAAATACTAAAGCTAACACGGTCACATTTCACATCTGCAAACGCACCGTCTTGCACCATACACTAAACCTGACCCCCTCAGATAGCTCAGATAACACACCCCAAACAACTGATTTCCTTAAAGAGTCAGCACACTTGAGAAATGCTGAGGCGGGGCTTAGCGAGGAAGGGGAATGGGAGAATGGAGCCAATAGCTGTGTCCGAAACTGTACCCTGTTCACTACTTTGGGATTTCACCACTTTGTAGTGGCATCCGAAAACATGGTGCCAAATATTCAGCACTGTAACAATCCCAGAATGCACTGTCATATATAGCGTATAGATGATGTTCCTGTGCAGCTTCTCTGAGGAAGACCAGCATTCAGATGTAGATGTGACACACTCTCACACTCTTAATCATGCATCACCATGGCAACCAATGGGAGGGCTAACATATGGAAGGTCCCCACCTACCGCTACGAAGGGGGCGCACTAGCCAGGTTTAGAACAGCAACAGTGCAGTTTATTCGGGTAAAGCGTCTTTTGATAGTCAAACCACTTTGTAGATTTAATTAATATAATGAATAAATAATAAATAATGATAAATAATTAATATAAATGTTTAAAACTCTTTAAAATGATGACAGTACTTTTTAGATGCTGCTTAAATTTACGTGGAGTTACAACATAACTGAATTTTGGGAAAAGGACTACGGCCTGAACTCCTCCTGGTCCTCAAGCCCCTTATATAACCCCACTTCTCAGTCCAACTCGATGCCGAACAAACAATTACTCACTACACCAATGGGGGGTCCAGTTTCAGACGCAGACCACCCTCCTGATCTCAGAGTGTGGTCTGCACTAGCAAATATGCATTTTCTAATATACTATATCGGTGCTGATCAATGAAAAACATATTTCTCCATTTTTGTCAGTTTTTCATTGTTTAAAGCCTGTAAAAATATTCTGGATGAATTGACCAATAGAAATGCTCTGAGTTAATTGGAATAAACTATTATTTTACATTAACTTCCATTTAAGAATTAACCCATCGCTTACGAAAGCTATGTGACACAGTCCAGGAAATGTTTTTATCTAGACCTCAGTACACCTACCCATAAACTTAATCCTGACCTTAAACCTAATCCTAAACATAAACATACTTATTCTGAACCTAACCTTAATCATAACCCTACAAACCTTAACATTACCCCAGTAATCTAGCACTGAACCTAACCCTGACCATAACCCTACAAACCTTAACATTACCCCAGTAATCTAGCACTAAACCTAACCCTAATCATAACCCTACAAACCTTAACATAACCCCAGTAATCTAGCACTAAACCTAACCCTGATCATAACCCTACAAACCTTAACATTACCCCAGTAATCTAGCACTAAACCTAACCCTGATCATAACCCTACAAACCTTAACATTACCCCAGTAATCTAGCACTAAACCTAACCCTAATCATAACCCTACAGACCTTAACATTACCCCAGTAATCTAGCACTAAACCTAACCCTGATCATAACCCTACAAACCTTAACATTACCCCAGTAATCTAGCACTAAACCTAACCCTAATCATAACCCTACAAACCTTAACCTTACCCCAGTAATCTAGCACTAAACCTAACCCTAATCATAACCCTACAAATCTTAACCTTACCCCAGTAATCTAGCACTAAACCTAGCCCTAATCATAACCCTACAAACCTTAACATTACCCCAGTAATCTAGCACTAAACCTAACCCTGATCATAACCCTACAAACCTTAACATTACCCCAGTAATCTAGCACTAAACCTAACCCTAATCATAACCCTACAAACCTTAACATTACCCCAGTACTCTAGCACTAAACCTAACCCTGATCACAACCCTACAAACCTTAACATTACCCCAGTAATCTAGCACTAAACCTAACCCTGATCATAACCCTACAAACCTTAACATTACCCCAGTAATCTAGCACTAAACCTAACCCTGATCATAACCCTACAAACCTTAACCTTACCCCAGTAATCTAGCACTAAACCTAGCCCTAATCACAACCCTACAAACCTTAACCTTAACACCAACCTTACCCCAGTAATCTAGCACTAAACCTAACCCTGATCATAACCCTACAAACCTTAACCTTAACACCAACCTTACCCCAGTAATCTAGCACTAAACCTAACCCTGACCATAACCCTACAAACCTTAACATTACCCCAGTAATCTAGCACTAAACCTAGCCCTAATCATAACCCTACAAACCTTAACATTACCCCAGTAATCTAGCACTAAACCTAGCCCTAATCATAACCCTACAAACCTTAACATTACCCCAGTAATCTAGCACTAAACCTAACCCTAATCATAACCCTACAAACCTTAACATTACCCAGTAATCTAGCACTAAACCTAGCCCTAATCATAACCCTACAAACCTTAACATTACCCCAGTAATCTAGCACTAAACCTAACCCTAATCATAACCCTACAAACCTTAACATTACCCCAGTAATCTAGCACTAAACCTAACCCTGATCATAACCCTACAAACCTTAACATTACCCCAGTAATCTAGCACTAAACCTAGCCCTAATCATAACCCTACAAACCTTAACATTACCCCAGTAATCTAGCACTAAACCTAGCCCTAATCATAACCCTACAAACCTTAACCTTACCCCAGTAATCTAGCACTAAACCTAACCCTGATCACCTTAACATTACCCCAGTAATCTAGCACTAAACCTAACCCTGATCATAACCCTACAAACCTTAACATTACCCCAGTAATCTAGCACTAAACCTAACCCTAATCACAACCCTACAAACCTTAACATTACCCCAGTAATCTAGCACTAAACCTAACCCTAATCACAACCCTACAAACCTTAACATTACCCCAATAATCTAGCACTAAACCTAACCCTAATCACAACCCTACAAACCTTAACATTACCCCAGTAATCCAGCACTAAACCTAACCCTAAACATAACCCTACAAACCTTAACCTTAACACCAACCTTACCCCAGTAATCTAGCACTAAACCTAACCCTGATCATAACCCTACAAACCTTAACCTTAACACCAACCTTACCCCAGTAATCTAGCACTAAACCTAACCCTGACCATAACCCTACAAACCTTAACATTACCCCAGTAATCTAGCACTAAACCTAACCCTAATCATAACCCTACAAACCTTAACCTTACCCCAGTAATCTAGCACTAAACCTAGCCCTAATCATAGCCCTGCAAACCTTAACATTACCCCAGTAATCTAGCACTAAACCTAACCCTAATCATAACCCTACAAACCTTAACATTACCCCAGTAATCTAGCACTAAACCTAACCCTAATCATAACCCTACAAACCTTAACATTACCCCAGTAATCTAGCACTAAACCTAACCCTAATCATAACCCTACAAACCTTAACATTACCCCAGTAATCTAGCACTAAACCTAACCCTAATCATAACCCTACAAACCTTAACATTACCCCAGTAATCTAGCACTAAACCTAACCCTAATCATAACCCTACAAACCTTAACATTACCCCAGTAATCTAGCACTAAACCTAACCCTGATCATAACCCTACAAACCTTAACATTACCCCAGTAATCTAGCACTAAACCTAACCCTGATCATAACCCTACAAACCTTAACATTACCCCAGTAATCTAGCACTAAACGTAACCCTAATCATAACCCTACAAACCTTAACATTACCCAGTAATTTAGCACTAAACCTAGCCCTAATCATAACCCTACAAACCTTAACATTACCCCAATAATCTAGCACTAAACCTAACCCTAATCATAACCCTACAAACCTTAACCTTACCCCAGTAATCTAGCACTAACCCTAACCCTAATCATAACCCTACAAACCTTAACCTTACCCCAGTAATCTAGCACTAAACCTAGCCCTAATCATAACCCTACAAACCTTAACCTTACCCCAGTAATCTAGCACTAAACCTAACCCTGATCACCTTAACATTACCCCAGTAATCTAGCACTAAACCTAACCCTGATCATAACCCTACAAACCTTAACATTACCCCAGTAATCTAGCACTAAACCTAACCCTAATCACAACCCTACAAACCTTAACATTACCCCAGTAATCTAGCACTAAACCTAACCCTAATCACAACCCTACAAACCTTAACATTACCCCAATAATCTAGCACTAAACCTAACCCTAATCACAACCCTACAAACCTTAACATTACCCCAGTAATCCAGCACTAAACCTAACCCTAAACATAACCCTACAAACCTTAACCTTAACACCAACCTTACCCCAGTAATCTAGCACTAAACCTAACCCTGATCATAACCCTACAAACCTTAACCTTAACACCAACCTTACCCCAGTAATCTAGCACTAAACCTAACCCTGACCATAACCCTACAAACCTTAACATTACCCCAGTAATCTAGCACTAAACCTAACCCTAATCATAACCCTACAAACCTTAACCTTACCCCAGTAATCTAGCACTAAACCTAGCCCTAATCATAGCCCTGCAAACCTTAACCTTACCCCAGTAATCTAGCACTAACCCTAACCCTAATCATAACCCTACAAACCTTAACCTTACCCCAGTAATCTAGCACTAAACCTAGCCCTAATCATAACCCTGCAAACCTTAACATTACCCCAGTAATCTAGCACTAAACCTAACCCTAATCATAACCCTACAGACCTTAACATTACCCCAGTAATCTAGCACTAAACCTAACCCTAATCATAACCCTACAAACCTTAACATTACCCCAGTAATCTAGCACTAAACCTAGCCCTGATCATAACCCTACAAACCTTAACCTTAACACCAACCTTACCCCAGTAATCTAGCACTAAACCTAACCCTAAACATAACCCTACAAACCTTAACCTTAACACCAACCTTACCCCAGTAATCTAGCACTAAACCTAACCCTGACCATAACCCTACAAACCTTAACATTACCCCAGTAATCTAGCACTAAACCTAGCCCTAATCATAGCCCTACAAACCTTAACCTTACCCCAGTAATCTAGCACTAAACCTAGCCCTAATCATAACCCTACAAACCTTAACATTACCCCAGTAATCTAGCACTAAACCTAACCCTAATCATAACCCTACAAACCTTAACCTTACCCCAGTAATCTAGCACTAAACCTAGCCCTAATCATAACCCTGCAAACCTTAACATTACCCCAGTAATCTAGCACTAAACCTAACCCTAATCATAACCCTGCAAACCTTAACATTACCCCAGTAATCTAGCACTAAACCTAACCGTAATCATAACCCTACAAACCTTAACATTACCCCAGTAATCTAGCACTAAACCTAACCCTAATCATAACCCTACAAACCTTAACCTTACCCCAGTAATCTAGCACTAAACCTAGCCCTAATCATAACCCTACAAACCTTAGCATTACCCCAGTAATCTAGCACTAAACCTAGCCCTAATCATAACCCTGCAAACCTTAACATTACCCCAGTAATCTAGCACTAAACCTAGCCCTAATCATAACCCTGCAAACCTTAACATTACCCCAGTAATCTAGCACTAAACCTAACCCTAATCATAACCCTACAAACCTTAACCTTACCCCAGTAATCTAGCACTAAACCTAACCCTAATCATAACCCTACAAACCTTAACATTACCCCAGTAATCTAGCACTAAACCTAGCCCTAAACATAACCCTACAAACCTTAACATTACCCCAGTAATCTAGCACTAAACCTAGCCCTAATCATAACCCTACAAACCTTAACATTACCCCAATAATCTAGTACTAAACCTAACCCTAATCATAACCCTACAAACCTTAACATTACCCCAGTAATCTAGCACTAAACCTAACCCTAATCATAACCCTACAAACCTTAACATTACCCCAGTAATCTAGCACTAAACCTAACCCTAATCATAACCCTACAAACCTTAACATTACCCCAGTAATCTAGCACTAAACCTAGCCCTAATCATAACCCTACAAACCTTAACCTTACCCCAGTAATCTAGCACTACACCTAGCCCTAATCATAACCCTACAAACCTTGACATTACCCCAGTAATCTAGCACTAAACCTAACCCTAATCATAACCCTACAAACCTTAACATTACCCCAGTAATCTAGCACTAAACCTAACCCTAATCATAACCCTACAAACCTTAACATTACCCCAGTAATCTAGCACTAAACCTAGCCCTAATCATAACCCTACAAACCTTAACATTACCCCAGTAATCTAGCACTAAACCTAACCCTAATCATAACCCTACAAACCTTAACCTTACCCCAGTAATCTAGCACTAAACCTAGCCCTAATCATAACCCTACAAACCTTAGCATTACCCCAGTAATCTAGCACTAAACCTAGCCCTAATCATAACCCTACAAACCTTGACATTACCCCAGTAATCTAGCACTAAACCTAACCCTAATCATAACCCTACAAACCTTAACCTTACCCCAGTAATCTAGCACTAAACCTAGCCCTAATCATAACCCTACAAACCTTGACATTACCCCAGTAATCTAGCACTAAACCTTACCCTAATCATAACCCTACAAACCTTAGTAAGGCACTTACTGTGCAGCAACTCCTGCTCCTCTGGAGTTCTTCTTCTCTTTAAAACACAGCTCTTTAAAAGCCCTTCTGTTCCTCGTCTGCTGAGACGCTACAGACTGCTCTGAAGTTGCAGTTTCACTTTCCCTCTGAGTGGTTTGGTTAGAAGCAGTGGAAAACACCTAGCTGTTTAAACTTGCAGCCGAGGCCTCGAGGCTATGTGGAAAACACGGTCATGTCTGTTCCGCAGCACTATTTAACTTCCTCTTTAAATCTCTCTGTTTATGCACAGTCAAGAAGAGGGTTACATTTAAAGCTCCTGTTTTATCTTCTCAAACTCTCTCATTTTAATATGCAAATATGCAAACCTTGTATCTATATTTGTGCCATTTTTCAGTGGCAGTTGTTCTTCACAATGAATGGATCAATGCAAATGCTCCAAAATGGCAAGTTTGATTTGTGAAGGTCTAGGTATCTAGGTCTAGGTATCTCTGGCAAACTTCAGTGCTGTTGGGGCTACTACAGACTTTCCAACCTAAGACCTACAAAGGGCCATAGAAGAACCACTTTTGAATCCATAAGGAACCATGTTTATAACAGAGATGTGACCCTGATAAAGAACCTTTACATCAAATGAAAGCTTTTTTAAGTCTTTTAAAGGTTCTTCACACTCACACTCACACATCTCTATGATTATGGGACCAAAAGTTGTTCTTCTATGGCAACACTCAAAGAACCACTCGTAGCACCTTTAGTTTTAAGTGTGTAATTCATGAACACACTGCCATTAAGTGCCTTTAGCACTACCATAACTACAATTTTCCATTCCTGATGACATGACCCCTTCTTCGTCTTGCCAACCATCAGCCCACATTTGTTATGTAAATGCATGAGAGTCATGTTTGTTCTATTTCCTCTTTTAAAACCAAAACTGTCAAAAGTATTCCCATTCATTCCTCAGGTAGAAGTGAGTGGAGATACTAGGGTTTAAAAGACTTCTGTAGAAGCTGAAGTATCAACTGAAGCTTTTTACTCCAGTAAAAGTGTAAAAGTACTGGTTTCAGAACGACTTCAAGTAGAAAAGTAAAAGTAATGGAAGGAAAACAAAGGCCGAAAGCTTAGGCCACGCCACAGGGGTCTATAGTGCACTACCCCCCCTCCTCCCCCTCCCCAAAACACATTTCTCTAAAAGCCATAATGAGGAGAATGATCTATTAAAATGTTGATGTTAAAAATGTTGGGCTGCACTAGGCTCCTGTTTCAGCTGCAGATCTGCCCATTGAAAATGAAGCATTTCAGTAATATCAGCTCTATTAAAGGAGCGTCTCTGTGCTCTACTGAGCATTAACATGAGCTTCATGGAGGAAAATATAAGGAGTCGTTGTCTAGAAGTTTTGTAAAGCTGCAGAAAGTCAGACTTCAGAGGTGTGTGATCAATAAGCTTTATTGGAGTGTAAATGTGGGGCTCAGTCGGGACGTTTCACTGCAGGTCTTTTGAGTCTCTGCCACGGACACAGTCTTCATACTAGACTACAGACGTCTGCTGTGAGCTCGCTGGAGAGTGACGGGACGTGTGCAGGTGTGATGGATCTCTTATAAACCAATAGGGAGTCAGAATGGTGTCTGTTTATACTTCTCATCCAATCAGGATCAGACTCACACTTTCCGGATGGAGAGATTTATCTGGAGAGGGATTTTATTGATGACGAGTCTGAATGAAAACTAAGGGAGATGAAATGGGAGGAACGAGGCTGATTTTAAAATGTAAGGAGGAGAAAGTTCAGATAATTGGGTGAAAATGTAAGAAGTAGAAGTAAAAAGTCCAGTAAAGTTTAAAGAACCAACATTTCTACTGTAGTAAGATAACGCAGTATTTGTACTTCATTACTTCACACCTCTGTTTAAACTCTCACTTTTTTATATGAATATATCTTTAAATGAGCTCCATAGATCCGCATATCATTAATGCAAGTTCACACTTTCTTACGCAAAGCAGTTTCTTTCTGGGTCAGCAGCATTTTTTATTTATTTATTTATTTTTTACAAACTTGACTAGCACTTTTAAAATCCCTGTGCAATATCCTCTGGCCCAACATCAAAGCAAAAGGGGCTTTGAATTATAGCCATGAAGGTAAGTATTGATCTTTTTCATATTTGCAGAGAGCACCTTTTTGATAAGGCTGTGAAGAGAGTGCCTGTGGGCAGAGCTCCGGTGGCCTCACCAAGACAAAATGAGGAGAGCGGGAGTTCATTAAGCGCTTCAGTAGTCATGCTGGCGGAGGTGTGAGAAATGGATTATATTTGTCAAGCAGAAGAGAGTTCCTGATTCATGTTCCGACCGGCACTTTCCCTGTTCCTAAAAGAAGAAGGCTCTTTTGCACAACTGGAACCTTTCAAGGCTGACAGCACTCTAAAAGAGCGTCACCATCTTTCAGATTCTGTGAAGTCCGAAGGCCACAATGTTTTTATTTGTTTATTTTACACCAATTTTCCTCTCCAGTATACATTTACAATTACCCAATCTGCTCATTAGGAGCATGTGATTGGTGTGGGTCAACAGATAACACTACTACTACCTTGCACTGAGCTACCACACCATGTGGGAGACGGGGGTTCGATTTCCAGTCTGGGTGACTGTATGCTGCGCTACATCAATAAGAGTCCTTGGGCAAGACTCCTAACACTACGTTGGCCCTCCTCTGTAATACGAGTAACCTTGTAAGTCGCTCTGGATAAAAGTGTCAGCTAAATGGTATGAATGTAAATGTAAATTAGGACTCCCCCCATCAATTGCAATGTGCTTTTTGATACATGTGAGCTTAGCCACCACCCCCTTTTTTCCCAAACTGCTGCTGGGCAACCAACGAGCTCGGAGGAAAGCACCAGGTCCCCAGCTGCGATATATCAGCTAACAGACGACTATGTTGGCCAGCATCACGCTGGGAGTGATGTGAGCGCCCACCCATCTACCCACCCAGGGAGAGCAAATTGTGCTCTCTCAGGCTTTGCCTGCCGATGGCAAGCAGCATAACCTGGGATTGAAAACTAGCCACCTTTAGATTGGAGCCCCGGGCATGACTTTCTTTGCCAAGTACAAAAAGCTCAATTTTATCAAATCATCAATTTCTAAGCAATAATAAGAGAGTAGAGGTGGTAGGTTGTCTCTGATCAGCCCCTTCACAAGTGGATGTCCCGATGACACACTCCTCAGTTTGGAATTCTCATAGATAAAAATATAAATATAAATACATAAATACATAATAACATCAAGAACAGCTTAAACAATTCATTGATCATACTGATTCCTGGTTAGAGCCAGTTAGTTGCTCTCATGCAAAAAAAAATCTCCATTTTTGCTGATTTTCATTTTTTGACCTGACACTGAAAACCTGTTTCTTGATGAATGGACCAATAGAAATGTTCCAAAATATTAACTTTAAAAGTTAACTTTAAAATGAAGATTTTGTCCAGTAAAGTTGCTGTTTTGGAGATCTAAGGTTTTTGCATGACTGTATGAGACGTCTTTGTACACTTCAGAACATAAATCTTCCTAAATACGAAGAATTAGAAGATGAATTTTTATTCTTTGGTGTATAAAGTGATGAGATAAAACATTTTGACCATCTGCCTCATATGCTCTCCATGCCACCAACACAACTCTGAAGCCTGAGCTGAGATGGACCCTACAAGTCTCCTACAAGACCCTACGAGAAGGTGGTACTGGTAGTATCTGACACCAAGACATCTCAGTAGATCCTGTAAGTCATGTCCAGCTGATGAGACTCCTTGTTCCATCAGGGTGCACCGTCCTGTTGAAAGAGGCCACTGCCGTCAGGGAACGCCACTGCGATAAAGGAGTGTACTTCATGTAGGTGGGTGGCACTTCTCTTGCTTTGGGGGAGTTTTTCTTGCCACTGTCACGACTGACTTGCTCATTTGGAGCTTGAACCTGGATCTCTATAAAACTGCTTTGTGATGACATCCATTGTTCCAGCTCCAATTGTTCAAACTTCAAATCCACATGGTCCCTAATTACATCCCCAATGCTCACTGCTTCAGTCCCGAGGCTTTTAACATTCCTAAATAATCTCCACAGATTCACCTTTCACTTACTTCCACTAGCATTTCCCCGTACCGCTGTATCTGAGAGAGGAGTTTGTAGTCACAATAACCTCCAAGTCATGGTTTTCGAGGCCATGATGTCCATGACGGGAACAAACACCACACAAACACAGCACAGACCTCAGATAAGTAGACTTGTAGGTGTAAATATGAAAAGTAAATTATTGAAAAGCTATTTATATGCTATTTAAATCTATTGGCAATTTTACAGCAGAAGGAAAACTTTAAAAAAACATTTATTGGAACAATAATTTTGGAGCATTTCACTTTGACAGTGAATGTTATACAAAGAGTACTGTGCCGATGTTTAGGCACTTAATTATGTTATTTTGAAGCTTTCCTCTCAGCAATAAGACTTTTTACAGTAGAAGCTTCGGATCTCATCAGAACAGATAAAGCAGGTGAACATAAATCCAGTAAAAAGGAGAAACAAGAGCTTCTCATTCTGAAGAAAGAAAGTAGTGAGATCTTGTCGGTGAGCTAGTCTGAAGAACAGAGCTCGGCTCCTCCTGGTTTCTCCTAGACGCCCCCCAATCCAGCCAGCACAGCGTGGAGGATGTGTTCACCTCCATCAGCAGCAGCAGCAGCAGCAGCAGCTCACCTGATTTACCATCATTAAGCCCTGATTTACCACCAAACCAGGTGTTGATCTGAGGAGAACTCTAAATAATAGAGCTCCTAAGACAAAGGTATTGTTCAAAGAAGAACAATCTTCAGTTGTGTGAATGTGAAAGTAGTCGAGTTCCAAAGAGATTGGGGCAAGAAATTCCAAAAGATCTTCTGCCTATAGTGGAGAGTGTAGTGCAGGAGACAATGGGTAAGCTGCTGTCTGAGGGCCCTAGGGTACAAGGTGGGCAGTGAGTGTGGAGGAGCTTGCTAAGATACACAAGGGCCAGACTATGAAGGGGTTTTGAAGGTAGTGAGCAAGATCTTAAACTTAATGTGGGATGTTACTGGTAGCCAATTGAGCTCGTTGGGCTCCTTGAGAGTCATCACTCTATCTTGGCATCAGCTGACTTCTCTACTGTGCTCTGGAGTGCAGGAGTCCAGCCCAGACCTCTAGTGGGGTTTCTGATCTATAACTAAACATCCATTATCAGTACCTGACCTCACTAATGCTCTCATGGTTGAATGGCATCAAATCCTCACAGCAATGTCCCAAAATCTAGTGAAAGGCCTTTGCAGAAGAGACGAGGCTGATACTGCAGGAGAGGTAAGCCAAACTCCCTGTTATTAGCCAGGCGTCCACAAACTTTTCTATGTGTAGTGTCTATAAGTTTTACTGCTGAACCTGAGCTGTTGATTCTGCCCAACCCTGATGAAGCCAATGTCTCTCTCCCCACACCGTGATAAGACCATGTTTTTGATACAGACTTCATTCAGTCATTGCCTGTGAGGACAAAGGAAAGAAGAACTTTCAGATACGATGGCTACATTTCCCACCCTTACGCCTTTTAGGCTCATGATGATCGTACTCTACATCACAGTTACTGTCTGGATTTACATGCTTTTGACAGAATCCTTCGTGTTCAGGTGAGTTAAACATTACAGAACAACAATGGAGTTTTTAGAAAGATGAGCAGCAAAGAGTTCAGCTGTCAATACAACACTGAAGAGCAGCATGTATTTACTGATTTACCAAACCAATGAGCCAAACAGGGACCATGTACTATAGCAATACAACAGAGGTGGGAAATTCGGGTTTATATATATATATTACAGTTTATCAGTTTGCAGATCAACTCACAAGCCACTCGTCACTCTCTCTACTGTCTAATGTCATTTCTCCTCCTTGAGCATTCATCTATTATTATCAGTAAAAGTCAAAGTCAGCTTTATTGACCTTATTTCCATATTAAATATAGAAATATAAAATTATGTGCTTGCATTATATACATATTCATGGTTTACTGGAGTTGGCTGTCCGCTCTGGAAGGGTCAAATGCGGAGGACACATTTCGCTGTACATAGCACAGTGACAGTGATAGTTTGCCTGCTGTCGCAGTATGGAAACACCTTAAAATGTCTCAATGATATAAACCAGCGATGTGTTCTTCTGGGTTAACTGGGTTTAGCTTCAGCATTCAGCATACAGCAGGTTTTCTGATCCTAAACAAGGATTTGATGGTTTTCGTTTCCAAATTTGTTCAAAACACATTGAATCAGTCTCAAACTGAAGGCTGCAGTCGAGGTAGTAGAGCCCGGGTTAGCACTGATATCTGAAGGCTCCTTTACACACATTCGAGACAAGCTGTACCGACATATACAGATTTGTACACCTGTATTAAACACAATATAAAAAAATAATTATATATATATATATATATATATATATATATATAATATAAAAATGAATAATACATTTAAATGCTAAAGAAAGTGTCATTAGTAACTCTACAACTACTTCTACTACTACTAATAATAATAATAATAAAAAAGGTAAATAAATAATATAATACTTGATGTATAAATAGCATATTGCTTATAATGAACATAAAGGTAAAAAATGACACAAGGTCTGTACATGCACATGAAGGACAGTGGGGGACTGAAGGTCTCGAAGGATACACAAAAAGAGGTTAAGGATCTATTGGCCTTGGCTTCATTCTGAAGGTTTCGCTGTCATTAACAGACCTGAAGTCATGCTGTTTTGTTGAAGTCTGCATTCTTCATCAGATGTATATTACAAACTCTGGGTCAGAGTAGCTTTTCTCTGTGAGAGAAATGAAGGACGTGGTAAACTCTGTGGTACACCAACATCTGATACATTTTTCAGTACAGTTTTGCCCCTTATTATTATTTCAGATTTATAAGGCAAAGCAGCTTTACTGAGATTCGGGTCCGAGCCTGTTTTGAGCAAGCTCGCGGCAACGGTGGCAAGTCAGGTCAAGTCAGATTTATTACTATAGCGCTTTTTACAACTGTTGTTGTCACAAAGCAGCTTTACATAATTAGTAATTAGTAAAAGACAGAGACAAGAAATAATGTAAGACATGAAGGATCGAAGACCCCCAGTGAGCCCCAACGGCGACAGTGGCAAGGAGAACCTCCCTCAGAGCTGGAGGAAGAAACCTTGGGAGGAACCAAGACTCACAAGGGGAACCCAACCCGTCCTCCTCTGATCAGAACTATTTATTAATTATTGATAAAAGTTACCAAACCATCTAAACTGTTGAACTGCTCTGATCATAATCATACTATATTAATCATGGTGTAGATAGTTAATAGTGGTGATATTACAGTGGCAGATAAGAGTTAAGAGTCCATTTAGGTTTGAACATGGTCATTAAAGAGGCAGCAGTGGTAGGAGGGTGTGCAGCTGGTCTTGCATGGGTGGTGGTGGGTGGGGGGCCTGATGGTCGGACTGGTAGGTGACAGCTGGTTTGACGCAGGTAGAGGGGACCTCAGCCGGCAATCTTCCAGCAGGTCGGGCTGGGTGACCATTTACTTGGAGGAGGTAAAAAGACAGAGTTAGTTCTGAGAGAATGTTGAGCAGTATCAGAGTGTGTCTGACGACTCCGGCAGGTCTGACTATAACAGCCTAATTAAAAAGAGAGAGCCTGAAGGTAACACAGACACAGGAGCACCCTGAAATGCTAGCGTCCATCTGCTCCACCATCCACAAACCTGAATGATCGCATGCAAGTAGAAAGCAGAAAAGCTCACAGATTGAGAGGAAGAAACCTTGAGAGGAACCAAGACTCAAAAGGTTGAGCCCATCCTCCTCAGGCCGATACTGGATCATAATAAAGATCAAAACAGTAATAAAAACAACAATAAAACAAAACTGAATTAAGAAATAATGGCAAATGTGCTGCCAAGCCATGAAAGATAAAAATGTGAGTGAGATGATGAAGTCCTGCAGTTAAACAATCATAACCATAGTCCTGCAGTGAGGTGAGGATGAATCAACGTGAGGCCCCAGAGCAGGACAGCGAGCAGGAGGGTAGTGGGGAGCCAGGTCTGGCAGTACCAGGATGGAACAGTCGGAGTCAGTGGTAAGATAAGATTCACCCAACCCTGAACTCATCAAGTGTGTGGATGTTGTGTCTCCTCCCTGGCTAGGAAACAGTTTCAGCATGGCTCCTTATTCCGGAGTCAGGATCCTCCAGACTGGCAGTGGGTGGAGATGAACAACACCAAAAATGCTCCTCAGATGAAGGTCAACATGATGTGGAAACCAGCAAAGGACATGAAAGAGTCCAAACACAACTCAAAAGCTCTGAAGAAGCCCACTGCTGAGGCTCCCAAAGCGAAAGCCCAACATGGTTTACCAAATAACGACCAGAGGGGCTCCAAAGACCTTGGAGATGAAGGCCGTTCCAGCACTGGAAGCCAAATTAATCATCTTAAAGATTCACAGAGATCCCTGAATAAAGCTCCCCTTAATCAAACAGGCCCCACAACCAGCACCAAATCATCAATCATCTCACCGGCAACAATCCCAAGATCCACACTTCAAAGAAAACTCACACCGATTCCAGTCATGTTCAAGAAGAATTTTAAGAAGATGCCAAGCTGGAAAACAAATGATGTATATTTGAGAAGTGAGGAGTCATTTCAGATGGTGAGTGTGAGACTCAGTCGGGCAGTCTGGAAAGTGTTCTGTTTACTTCTGGTCACACAAAAATGTGTATTACATACACACAAATGGACAATTATACAAAACACTACAAACAAAATGGTTCTATTTTGCACTAAATAAGGGTTCTTTAACTTGCAATATTACTGGAACCCTTTTTGGACGCTATTCCTGTGTCATGGTGGTGGTAGATTTCCATTAGCAACAGGGGGTGGGATTGAGCGCACACTCAGTAACTGTAATCCTACCAACCTAAGTGGTTGGTGTTTTCGATGAAATTATGAATTAAGGTAGTAGTGGTAAATAGGTGTTTCTAATAAACTGGCCAGCTGTCATGGTTGTGTTTTGTAGGATTGTGCTGAATCTGTGCGTAAAAGTAAAGACCCAGACTTTCAGAAGTCCTTCATCCCAAACATTAAGATGTACCTGTACCAGAACCAGCTAAACCTGAGCGAGTGGAACCGCTTAGCGCACTTCAACAACCCTTTTGGCTTCATGGAGTACAACTACAGCGGTGAGTCTCATGGGGAAAATGATGAGTAATATTACTGATAATTAATTTTATTAGTTTTTGTCTTTTTTTGCATTTTTGAACAGAAGTAACACTAAATTCAATGTCTTTTCACACTCTGATAAGGCCATAAGGTCCTTCACTGACTTTTTAAAAACATAAAAACAATGTATACTCATTTCTCTTCCATATTTCACTCTGATTTGTTCTTGGTTGATTAAAGAAATTAAGAGCGCAGTGAATCTGATCCCCAAACCGAGCGTCACTCAGCTCTTACCGCTTCCTGCAAATGACTCCTGTATCCGCTGTGCTGTGGTGGCTAACGGTGGGATCCTCCGTGGCTCCAAGAAGGGCAAGGAGATAGACTCCCATGAGTATGTGTTCAGGTAAGCGATATCTGCCTGATCAATCTATCAATCAATTAATCAATCAATCACTCAATCAATCAAATAATCCTCTCACTTGTTATCTACTATCCACTGCTGCCCACTGTACTGCAGGATGAATGGTGCTGTTACTAAAGGCCATGAGGAAGACGTGGGCCACAGAACTTCAGTCTACGTTCATACAGCCTTCTCCCTCGTGACCTCACTCATCGCATACAGGAAGTACGGTTTCAACAACATTCCCAATGACAAGGTATCCTCCTATCTCTTTATTTTATTAGGAGAAAGTGGGAAATCTACAGACAGATACATACATACTCTAATACTCTAATGCTAATACTCTATTCAGTTGATTTGATTTATTTTTATTTCTGCAGGATATTAAATTAGTGATGATCCCAGAAGGTCTGAGGGATTTCCAGTGGTTGCAGGGTCTTCTGAGTAGACAGGAAGTCAAAAATGGAGAATTTGGGAAAAAAAAGTAAGGCCAGGAGCATTTCATACTAACCAATTTACTCATTAACTGCATTAACTGACATTTTTAACAGTAACCCCTCATCCTTATACGCAAAAGTAGTTTCTAGTGGAACCCTTTTTGGTGCTACGTAGAACTCTTTTATACAGGGCTCTTTAACCAGTCAGCAGCGGGCCACAACACCTCATCACACAGGGTGTAATTGACGATTAGGTGCCTTGCTAAAGGCAACCTCAGCCATGAATATTAAGGGAAGGAGAAACCATACAGCACTCATCACTGTTCCTTCACTTCCCCCACTTCCTGCCAGTCCAGGGTATTGAACCAGCAGCCTTCAGGTCCCAAGCCTGCTTCTCTAACTTGTAGGCCACAGCTGCCCACCCACAAAGCTAAACCATCCTATTGAAGAACGATTTAAGTCTTCAAATAGTACTACACCATACCATCATCCCCAGGCTCTATATACTGAACCCCTCTCACTGGCCTCTTGCTGGATGTGTTACTTTGGAATACAGCAGGTTTCTGTAAGCTTGTAATGATGCATGTTCCCTCCCCAGGCCCTGGACGTACTATGCTGGTCAGTTCGACGAGAGCAGGTTTTATGTCCTCCATCCAGATTTCCTCAGATACATTCGCAACAGGTACTGCGAACCTCAGACACGCTGTTTTTTGTTATGTTCATTTCCTGAGGGGGGAAACTGAGATGCAGGTCAAAAGCTTATGCATTTCTAATAGGCCGCAAACCTGATCAGTCCATTTTTTCAAGCTGTGTGTAAGTTCACTGGCTTCCTGTAGCTGCTGCCCGCATCAGATTCAAAACCTTGATGCTGGCCTACGGAGCCAAGACTGGACCAGCCAGCCCCTCAGTACTTGATGGCGATGGTCAAAAGCTGATCTGCACCAAGAGCCCTTCCAGCTTCAAGTACGGCTCGGCTCGACCCGCCATCCTTTAAGATCCACGGAAGACGAGCGTCCAGACTTTTTACTGTCCTGCACCGAAGTGGTGGAACAAACTTCCCCTGGGTGTCCGAACAGCAGAGTCCAACGCTCGCTGTCTTCAAACCCAGACTGAAGACCCTCTTCTTCTGAGAGTACTTGGGTGAAGAGTAGAGTATTATGGTCCCTATATTGACTTGTGTTTAGTAGAGTCTAAACTTAGAGTATCTTTGAATTTTTAGCCTTTTCAGACTAGCTGAGGTTTTTCTTGGGTAAATAGAAAAGCACTTTTGTAAGTCGCTCTGGATAAGAGTGTCTGCTAAATGCCCTAAATGTAATGTAAATGTAAATGATGCTTCTGTACCACACAGATTCATGACCTCTAAACAACAGAACGGAAAACACTGGGCCTTATACAGACCTACTAATGGAGCCTTCACCCTCTTCCTGGCTCTTCACGTCTGTGATATCGTAAGTAAAATTGAATTACAGCAAAGCTTTCATTTCCTAAACCATTCAAGGATGTTTGTTTTTGCTAACTGTTGAACAATTATTGCAGAAAAAGTACTTTTACTCCTATAAAATCTGCCGTCAATGGATGCGGTGGGGTTAAACATCAACGTATAAAGTCTCAGGCTTCGGCAAACTGCTGAATTTATAGTACTGTACTTCTGTGTTTTGACATAATGTAAATCTGTCAGTTTTTCTTTACATTGTATCAGAATTTCATGATGAATGGACCAATAGAAATGCTCCAAAATTACTTCAAATTAATACATTTTTTTACATTAATTTCTATTATAAGTTAAGAAGATTTTGTCCTTCTAATATAAAGTTGGTTTTTGTGTGACAATGACAATACATTTGCAATTAAAATGATTTAATCCCAAATAAAATTAGTTTTATTAGCAAAATCTTCAAATGTTCAATAAACCAATCAAACAAGATTCATTTAAATATTACGACTAATAGAACAAGTTCTTTCTCCAAATTCAACACAAACTACCACTTTTACTGACGACTGCAGCATCAGAAGTATTCAACCTCTTAATGATAAGTGTCTTTAGTATTTAGTAGAGAACCCTTTTGCTATTCTGACCTGCTGCAAACCTGATGCACAGCCTGACACCAGCTTCTGCCAGCAGCGTTCCTGAGGAGTCTCAGTCCGTTCCTCATGGGCCTCCAGTTCACTAATGTTTCTGGGTTTGCTGCTGCAACCGCCTTCATCAGATCCCACCAAAGATTTTCTGTGAGGTTCAAGTCAGGCGACTGTGACGGCCACTGCAGAATCTTCCGGGACTTCTTCTGAAACCAAGCCTTGGTGGATGCATGCATGGCATCCCACTAAATATATTAAATTAATTTGTCATTTTTTCAGGTGGATGCATATGGCTTTATCACAGAGAACTATCAGAAATACTCCAATTACTACTTTCAGGACAAAAAGACGAATGTCATTTTCTACATCAACCATGACTACAACCTGGAAATCAGACTGTGGAAGAAACTCCACGATGCCAAAATTATCAGACTCTACCAGCGAGAGGGAGGACGGAGATGACGGCCATTCTGACTCCTCAGCTTTACGACATGGAGACACTTTTTACAAATTTCTTGCAGACCAACATTCAAACAGGGATTAATTACATCCAACAGGGTTCTCAACCCCCGTCCTGGAGGTGGCAGCACTGCACAGGTTCACCTTCTTCAACTGTACAACTGACCAGAGTTTAATTATGGTCATTTGGAGAATGTGAAAATTAAATAGTGGTCAGACGTTTGAGGACAGACAAACCCTTTATAGCTCATTTAGTATATTATTCACACCCTTATTAAAAGGCCTGTATCCTACTTTTTCCTACCTTTCTGAAGTCCACTAATGATGTTGATTTTGGGTTCATTGGGCAACAAAATGCATGAAATACAACACTTATGGCCTGATTAGATGCCATGCTAACAAATCTGTGTGTCCAATAACTTTATTTATTTTGATTTCTTTTTAAGAATAAACCCTCTAGTTGTAAATCATCTTAGTTCAGTCTCAGTTGGACACTCAAAAAAAAACTTTGTTGCACATTTGCTTTTAAGAGTGTGGGAGTCAGAACATGAGGAGCTACAAAAGTTTATTTGAGAGATGCTGTAAAAGAGCCATCTGTGGTTCTATAAACAAAAAAACAACAACAAAATACTAATGTTTGTAGAGGAGCTGTGACTGTAAATAACCTTAAAATTGGTAAACAACCTTTACATTGACATTTTCTGTGGTATCACTTAAAAAACCCTTCATAGCACTTTTATTTGTAAGAGTGTGAGTGCCAGAACACAGCCACCACTGGCACAGCTGGGATGAGGTCTGCAGGCCAGAGTTGCCAAAAGGCTGTCCTAACAATACCCTGCTCCTCACTAATATTTCATATTTAATATATATATATGTTAAATATTAGTGAGGAGCAGGGTATTATTAGGACAGCCTTCTGGCAACTCTGGCCTGCAGACCTCATCCCAGCTGTGCCAGTGGTGGCTGTGTTCTGGCACCCACTCTTACAAATAAATATATATATAGCCAAATGGCAAATGTTCTCCTATATAAATAAATAAATAAATAAATAAATAAATAAATAAATATATGTAGTTTAGTAGTAGTATAAGTATAGGTTTAATGTTTTATCTTTACACATTTAGCTTATGCTGAAAAATAAATAAATAAATAAATAAATAAATAAATAAATAAATAAATAAATAAATAAATAACTAAATAAATATATGTAGTTTAATAGTAGTATAAGTATAGGTTTAATGTTTTATCTTTACACATTTAGCTTATGCTGAAAAAAAATTAAAAAATAAATAAATAAATACATACATATAGGAAAAAATAACTCTAAAACTAAATGCAAAGATTGCATCAAAAACAAAATCTAATCTGAGCACTACATCCCCCACTGTCTAAACACACTGCGTCTCTGTGCAAATAGAGAAGCTGATCATCTGCTTACGTCTCATCTTTTCCACTGATGAATACTGTTATGATTGTAGAAACTAGGGCAGATCACCCATAAGAGGGTCTTTAACTGCAGAGGAAAATGATCTCACACAAAATCAATAGCCATAATTAGTGTAGAAAAGAGGTTAGCTGGTGGACTATAAGGAGAGAGAGAGAGAGAGAGAGAGAGAGAGAGAGAGAGAGAGAGAGACTGCGGTGATTCTGGTGTTTGTATTGCGGTGTGTAATCCTGTAACCGACCACCAGGCGGGTGCTTTTTGTTAGGCAGCATGACAGTGGAAGCACGCCTACACTCTTAAAAATAGACGGTGCTGTGGTGCTACAAGGGGTCCTTTGAACGATGCTGTAGAAGAGCCATTTGCGGTCCCATAAGGAAGCAGTTTTGCAGAAGACCTGTGACTGTGAAGAACCTTTACATCATGGATTTCTTTAAACCCTTAAAAGGTTCTTCTGTGGCGCCACTTTGTAGGATCTGTATTTGTAAGAGTGTCTGAGTTTCTATAGGTGCAGAAACTCATTTTAAAAATGGGAGACAGGACAACACCAGAAGAGAGAACTTTGGAGGTCCATCAACTTGTTCAGACCAGCTTGGCACTCCACGCTTCAGCTCTGTTAGCTTGTTAGCCTTGTTCCTCTTGCCCCAAACTCATGAATCTACGGGATCATGGAGGGAATGAGCACCTTTACCTTTAGCTAGTGGTGATCTGCATATTAGGCTGTCAGTTCTTGAAGGTGATGTTGGTGGTAAAAGCAGGACAATGGAGAATCTGAGCCACTCTGACCAAAAACAAACTGTGATGTTCTAGACGACTGGGTCAGAACATCTCCAGAACATCAGGCAGGTCTTGTGGGGTGTCCCTGATATTCAGTGGTCCAAGAAAAGACAAACATTGGTGAACCGGCGAGAGGGTCACAGGCACCTGAGGCTCATTGATGTGATCCAGGACTTAAAGGATCTGCTGCTAACGTTACTCTTCATGCCACAGCAAGACACCTTCAGAGGCCATGCCTTGAATAGTCAGATCTCTTGTGGCAGCACAAGGATTACCTACTCAATATGAGGCAGGTGGTACTAATGTTATGGCTGCTCAGTGTATTTCCTCCAGTAAATACATAAAAAAAATAAATGTATAAAATGTGCAGAAATAAAAAAGGACGCTAACTTTTACACAACCTGCCGTCTTCTGTTGCTTTGGTCACTCTGCTGAGCTACAAATAGTATCTAGAGGTGCTTTGCCATCAGCTTCATGGCCTTATTTGCTAGAACCCAGACAGTGTGGTCGTCACTGACACTGTTGAGCTGTTGATTTTTGGCCTAAATGTTTCAGCGGCCAAGATTTCAAAGCCAGCCATGCTTACCATCTGTGTTGGACCTAGATGGAATTGGGCCTCCATCCACCTTTAACCCATCCCTGCATGCTAGTGATCAAACCATCCATTGCTGCAGAGCCCAGGGAGCGGGGAAGGTGAAGGGCCTTGGTCAAGAGCCCAACGGTGGCAGCTTGCCGATCCCGGGTATGGAACCCACAGTCTTGTCAGCAATAGCTTGGTGCACTAACCGCTGAGCCACCACTCCCCCAGCACTGCCCCACTGTACTCATCAGCTATAGGACTCTACTAGTATAGTAATCTATACCCCTACCCCTACTTAAACCCTGTGGAATGATATTATACACTAGTGTATTTTGTTCAGAATTTCATTGAGAAAGGTGAACTTGCATTTGCAGCTTATGAAAATCATAAATCCAGTATCTCAAATGATTAAAAACTGGTATAAGATCAAACAGAAAAGGGTGTAGAATACAGAAATGTCCAGCTTCTGATAAGTCCATTCATTTATAAACTCTGTGTGTTTGGTTGGAGCTCCTTTACCACCAATTACTGCATGGAGGCAGTCAGCCCGTGGCACTGCTGAGATGTGATTGGAGCCCAGGTTGATTTGATAGAGGCTTTCAGCTCGTCTGTGTTGCTGGTTGCTGGTGTATCACATCTTCCTCTTGACCAGAGCTGGGTAATGGGGGGCTGGAGTCCAGCACAGTTTGCTGTTTTCCTTGCTCTAACAGACCTACTAAACTAGTCAATGAACATGTGAGGTGAATCAGGTGGGCTTGAACAGGAAATTGCAATATTTGCAGTTTTAACCCCTCCAGGACCGGAATTGCACTAGAGAACTGCTCTAGAGGGGTTCAGGTCTGGAGAGTTGACTGGCCAGTGATGAACAGTAAATTGGTCACCAAAACCTGGATAGTGGTTATCCAGTGCATTGTTATTATTATTATTATTATTATTATCATTTTACTTTTCCATTTTCCCAAAGCCCAGAGCATTTATTTTAATCCACTTATTTAATGAGGATCTGTTTCACTTATAAAGACAAAATCATCACACACACACACACACACACACACACACACACACACACACACACACACACATACACACACACACACACACATACACACATACAGAGCTACAGAACTAACGAATGCCCTGATCTCTCTCTCTCTCAAAGATCTTGCATTGATTGAACCTTTGGGGGGGGGGGGGGGGTCTTTGGGGGTCTTTGGGGGTCCTCAGTGGTTCCTAGCTTGTATATACGGTTCTAAAGAAAAGGTTTCTATCATTTATAGTTTATATCATGTCATTAGTAGAGAACGTTTACATGATGATGAGGTTCTTTAAACTTGTATCTTTCACCCGCTGACAGGTAAACTGTAGGGGCCCAAAAGCAGGCAAGGCTCCAAGGTAGCTTCATTTGTTGGAGTACAAGTGGGTCATGATTATTTCTATAGGAGAACATAACTGAATGATCAGTTCCACCAGCAGCTCACCTGATGTACTATAATGAAGGGCTGAGTCGATGATTAGATGAACTAGGTGTTGGAACAGGAAACACTGAGCTTGATCCTGGAGAGCAGGACTCGACAGTTACAATCACAATGAACTGTTTGTCTGTTTGTTTGTTTATTTGTAGTTATTTCATGTAAAAACAAACACCTTCTGCACAGGTAAACAGAATTACTGATCATTCTCTCAGAGGTCTGAGAGCATTTCATTTAAAAATCCGCAGGACGTCATTGTGGAGTTTCAGCAGGGTGCCGGTAAGAGCCATTAATCCAATAACTCATTTCATTGACAGATATCAGAGCTGCGCACCATGGCAGTAATTCACTCTTACTCAGGCTGAGCCTTACAGCACTGGGGAAAGGGGCTAACCAATGAGGATGAGCTGGCTCAGTGTGACTCGCTTTCCACAGACATGCTAAACATCATACGCAGCATTTTGGCTTTTGACATGCTTTGAAAGCAGGTGGTTTGATGTTCCCGATTGACCAAGATGTTCCTGACTTAAAGCAATTCTACTTAAAAAAAGGTAATTCTACAGCCCTATGAGCACTGCAGCCCAGAACTGCTTAGTAATGCTGCATAACTTGAGTCATATTAGTGTAAAATCCTGTAGTATTACTCTACGGCCTCAGTCCACATGCTTCTACGCCTTCTGATTAAGCTTCTGGAACTCTCAGCTTGTCCAGAAATGCAACAAAATGTGTATAGCTGTTCACGAGGGGGCGCTCAAAGAACAATCTGTATTTACTGCAGTGGAGTAAAAGTGAATTACACTCCTGTATGTGAAACCTTGTTTAATGTTGCTTTTTATTTTACATGCATTTTAAGCTTATTATACTCTTTAATCTTTAGCTTTTCTGTCTTTAGCCTTTTTTCCAAATTGACACTTTTGAGCATTTTTGGACTTTTGGAAGTTTTTGGTGGCTAAAATTTCAATGCATTAATATTTATGATCTATACTTCTCCACTACTCTACTAGTCTAGATTACTATACCACTATACTATACCAGTACACTGCTATACTAATATATAGTACTATAATAGCATATACTGCTATACTATTTTAATGAACTATGCCTTTACTATAATAAATATATGGAATGATATTGTAAAGCAGTGCAAAAATATTTGAATAATGTCGAAAGTGTTTGTTCATTTTTGTTCATAATTAAATTCAAAAAGTTAAACTGTCCTAGGCGGAGGTGTGACCAGGGGGTGTGGCTGCTCATTCCTGACTGGGAATCCCTGAGAGTGAAAAAACCTAAATAAAGAAACTATAGTTAACCCCTTAATGCAGTGAGGCTGATTACATACTAAGGTGTATAACTCAGTAACTACAGGGAACTACAGGGACTTCTGCACTAACTGGTGGGGCTATTCTTTGGTAACAGAAGTTCGTAATAACACCTTTGGCCCATGGGCGGACTACAGGCTGTTTAATGGGTTAACCAGTAACTAAAAGGAAAAATAAAAATAAAAATAATTTAAAAATGGAGAGTTAAATGAAGGGTAAAAATACACCCAGAAACAGGCCGAAATCATATATTTCATATGTTAACTGTAATCCAGTAAAACAGTTGCAGGCTGAGTGGAGGTGGTTAGAGACTAGGGGCCCTATATTAGTGATCTTTTGGCAAGATGTCAACCGAGCACCGTGCAGCTTAATTTAGGGTGTGTCAGTGTGTCTTTGCAACAACGTAACGACGGGTACGGTTACGGCGTAACGTTCAGTAAACCAATCAGGGTGTCTCTCGCTGCTCCCTTTAAGAGCCAGGTGCGGTCAGACTGACCTTGGCGGGTTGCTATTTCAGTGGTGTAAAGCCTGTGGGGATGTACGAGCGCCGGGCTGCACGCACCTGTGTTGACAATTCACTGCCAAGATAACAACGAACGCCTGACTGTTGATTAACTGTTTTCAGTCAGTGGAGCTCCTCCTGTGTTTTCCGCTGCCAAAATACACAGCAATACTCCAGAAATTGACCTGAACACCCCTCATTTCGAGACCACCGCGCCCATCAGCGTAGATATATTCACAAGCAGCGCTGCTGTTTAAACGATGCAGGTGGAAGGAGTGAAAATAGACTGTTGGTGGGGTGTAAGATGGCAATGAGCATCCCAACACGCTTTGTGCCGGGTGTAAGAGATAGCCCTTGGAGTGCCCTGGTGCACTGTAGCTAAAAAACACCTGGTACCTGAAGGTTGATCCAAACCCTAGGACCAGTCTGGTAATTGATGAGTATTTAGTAGTGTTGTGATGTATGAAGGCATGCAGCCAGTAAGTGCTTTACAAATAAAAAGAAGCCAGTGTGTTTCTCAGTGGTCAGCAAAAGATGGCCAACCAACCTTCTCATACATAAACTTTACCTGGATGAGCAGCTTTTAACCACCTGACACATAGAAGACCAGCTCAGGCCTCAGCATCTCAATCAGTGTACCTCCACATTTCTGCCTCTGAAGATCTGAAAACTGCTCCACCAGAGAGCTGTAGTGGTGTAGGGAGCGATGCTGCCTCCCGCTCAGACTGCTAAGCTCTGATTGGCTGATGGTATGCTCTCAGTATGAGAGAGAGAGAGAGAGAGAGAGAGAGAGAGAGAGAGAGAGAGAGAGAGAGTATCTCGTAGTACTACGTCGTTCAGTCTATCTGACAGATGTTCGGTCTCTCAGTCACTGAAGACATTAAGAGCTTCATTGTGAGCGTGCCATGCTGAGCAGCACAAGCTGGAGGGTGTAGCGCTGTGGATGGAGGGGTTTGGGCTGGAGACTCAGGACATCTTCAAGGTGATCATCTTTAAGAAAAGTGGGATTCTCCTCGCCGACTTCTCTCCTTCACAGTAAGATGTACTTATTCAAACTTCTAATATCAGGAAGTTTATATGTCGTAGTCTGATGCTGACCGACAGTATTGCTGTAGCTTATAATAGACAGTTTGACCCAATGTTGAATATTGACCCCTCCCCAAAAGCTTTTTTCTCTTCTTAAAACCCCTCCTTAAAAATATACTGATGTTTTCTTTTAAAATCAAAATCTGAAAGTTGTGCAGTTAAATCATTGAATCTTAAAGTGGACCATTAGTCTATTGATCAGTGTTTTTCTCTCTACCTAACAGAAAAACACAGATTTTTCTCTGTTTCTGACAACAGCATGAGTATCAAATATTTACAAATGTTCTAAATATTTGTTATGGATTGTCTCTAAATATCATTTCATGTCAATATTCCAACATAAGAGATCAAAAAAACTAACAAAAAAACAAGTAATTATTTTGAGACACCAAATTAAAGTAACATAGAACATTATTCTTATTCATATTAATATTTTTTTTCTTAGAACTCATTATTTTATTTACTTTATTATTTTATTTAACTCTATTTAAAAATAAGAAAATAAGTCATTTTGTGATTTGAGATCAACCTAAAATAATTATTATTTTGAGACACTACATCAACATTTTGCTTTAGCCTAGATAATTAAATTTTTAAACATAGGTCTAAAATCAACATTTACATAAAATTATATATATATATATATATATATATATATATATATATATATATATATATATATATATATATATATATATAATTATAATTTTTAAGATACCGAGAACCATCAAAAAATCCAGCAAAGGCAACGCATTTTAGTAAGCCTAAAATAAACAGTTCTAGAAAGTTTAGAACTGAAATTATTATTTTGGAACATAAAGCCTACATTACAATAATTTAAAATAAGTCAGAATACTGAGAAATTAATTAAGTTATTATTTCATAATAATGTTTCTGGATCCACATTATACACAAGTTAGACTGCAGATTCCACCTGGTCTTAACACTTTTCAACAAATGATATGTGTGTTGCAGCAACTAAATGGTAAAGTGATGGTAAAATGGTAAACATGAAAGGGAAACACATCTTCTGGTCAAATTAGTTTATTCAAGGGATATAGGAGTTTATAAAAGCTCCTGTAGGTGTAACGTGTAGATGTCCCAATACTTTTGTCTTTACAGTGTTTATTGGCATCTTTAAATCAAATCAAATGTATTTGTATATAGCTTTTTACTATAACAACTGTTATTGTCACAAAGTAGCTTTACACAATCAGTAATTAGTAAAAAGACAAGAAAGTCCCTCAGTGAGTAACCAACGGTGACAGTGGCAAGGAGAACCTCCCTCAGAGCTGGAGGAAGAAACCTTGGGAGGAACCAAGACTCACAAGGGGGACCCGACCCGTCCTCCTCTGATCAGAACTATTTATAAATTATTAATAAAAGTCACTGAACCACCACATAAGACTGTTGTACTGCTCAGGTGTGCAGCATATTCATAATCATATTATAATAATCATGGTGTAGTAGAACTTAATATAGTCATGGCAGTGATGGTCAGAGTAACGAGAGTAATGTTAGTTAATAGTGGCAGATAGTTAAGAGTCCATTTAGGCTTTAACATGGTCATTAGACAGGTAGCAGTGGTAGGAGGGTGTGCAGCTGGTCTGGCATGGATGGTGGGGGAGCCTGGTGGTCGGACTGGTGGGTGGCAGCTGGTCTGACGCAGGTAGAGGGGACCCCAGCGGGCAGTCTTCCTGCAGGTCGGGCTGGGTGACCATTTAACATGGAATACAATGGACCTGTTGGAGGTTCCTGCAAGAGCTTGATGATTATCAGGAGTTCCCTCAGTTCCATAACTCTGGAATCTGGAAGTCCTGTAAGTAGTGAGGTGAGGCCTCCATGGATCATATCAACACGTCTTGGGTGTCCACGTCCTTGCCTGTCCACTTTTAGTAGGTATTGACCACTGCATACCAGGAACACCCCACTCACAAGACCTGCCTAAGGTTTTGGAGATGTCTAGACCCAGTCATCTAGCCATCACAGTTTGGCAATCCTTACGCTTGCTTCCAACATGTCATCTTCAAGATCTGACCGTTCACTTGCTGCCTAATACACCCACTTTTTAAAACATGGTCACTAGGCAGGTAGCAGTGGTAGGAGGGTAGGAGGGAGTGTGGGAGCCTGGTGGTCGGACTGGTGGGTGGCAGTTGGTCTGATGCAGGTAGAGGGGACCCCAGCGGTCAGTCTTCCAGCAGGTCGGGCTGGATGAGTGGACGACCATCAACTTAGAGAAGGTAAAGAGGCAGAGTTAGAGATAGTACTTAAAAGAGACTGAGGCACCACAGGATTCCTGAGGAGCTGTTTCAGTGGCACGAGGGGAATCTACGCAATAGTAGGCAGGTGGTTTAAAGGTTTTGCTGATCTGTGTATTTAAACTAGAAGGTGATGTCATCCAGATGTTTCTGAAGTGCAGATATACTGTATAATCTCCTACTGTGAAGATCTAAGGGGCCCAGAATTTGGTGTATTAGTACTATTGGCCTCTGTGGACAGTGTGTACATGCACTAATGATCTCTGGTTTCTCCTACTTGCCTCTGTAGAGCCCTGCATCAGCAGTAGAAGCTCAAAGACGGCCTAAACTGTGATGGACCCCTGCTGGGCAGAACATTACAGCTCAGTATTACGAAGCGCTAATGGGGTCATTGCATGCATCCTTATCAGCCACAATCCCATTTACTTTAATTTACTGCTCCAGCTTCATCCTCTTGGAGAATTTCAGCCTGTTTTACGCTGCTCAGAACATGATCAAACCCCTCAAGTCCATCATCCATCAGTCTTCCAGATGGTCCTCTGTCTAGGCTACCTCATTTGATGAAGAGGTTCTGGAGCAAAACTGATCAAATATGAAATCTTAATGCAGACAATTAATAGAACCTTATTTTTTTATTTCAAACCGTATATACACATACACACACTACATGGACAAAAGTATTGGGACACCCACACATTACACCTACAGGAGCTTTTATGACCTACCATTCTAAACCCATAGGCATTATTAATATGGAGTCAGCGCCCTTTGCTCTGAGCTCTAACAGCAGCAGCAGGTCTGGAGCTCTCAGCACTCGGCCCTGACCCCGCTCTGTAACTTTACGTGGTCTGACAGACACTCGGTGGCTGAGCTGCTCTCTGTGAGCTGTTCCTCCTAAACGCTTCCACTGTTCAATAATAATACCACTCACAGCTGATGGAGGAAGATCTAGGAGGGAGGAAATTTCACCAGCTGACTTGTTGCATACAGAACCATGCAGGAGTTCAGTGAGCTCTTTAGATCCTCCCATTCTTTCACTAGTGTGTGTAAAGGAAGAGGGGGGCTTGATTGACTGAATTTAAAGGTTAAGAGGTATGCCATTCTCCTGCAGATAAAGGTAAAGGTGCACGTATTTGTCACTGCACAATGAAATGTGTCCTCTGCATTTAACCCATCTGTGGTAGTAAACACACACACTAGTGAACTAGGGAGACAGCAGTGAGTACACACACACCCAGAGCGGTGGGCAGCCAACTCCAGCGCCCGGAGAGCAGAGAGGGTAAAGGGCCTTGCTCAAGGGCCCAACAATGGCAGCTTGCTGAGCCCGGGTATCGAACCCACAACCCTGTTATCAATAGCCCAGCGCCCTAACTGCTGAGCCACCACTGCCCCTATCACCATATCATCAGGTTCTATGTGGCTTCAAACAACCAAGTTTTCTTTATAGCCTTATAACCTTCAGTCTGATGGACAGATCAAACTCCACACAGATTAAGATGTAATATTTAAAGAACATGAGAGATCAGATGAGCCTGAGATCACTCAGCTGGCTGGCTTGTAGTTTGGATGGCAATTGAACCACACCACATGGGAGACTGGGGTTCGATTCCTGGTCTGGGTGGCTATGCTGCACTACACCAATAAGAGTCCTTGGGCAAGAATCTTACAGACCTCTGTAATACGAGTAACCTTGTAAGTCGCTCTGGATAAGAGTGTCAGCTAAATGCTGTAAATGTAAATGCAAATGTGCTAGCTAGTGGATATGCTAATTCAGCTGAGGCTGTCTAGGTAAAGACCACATTTTTGTAAAACGTACTAAAAAAAGAAAGATTTTGTCTAGTCTGGTGGGTTATCATCGTTTATCAAAAGTGAAGCCACCACAGGTCTAGTGCCTCTGCTGGCTGGTTGCAGTATCCCCATATATTTTAATGCAAAACAGCCCATTTTCCATCTCATCTTCCTCCTCTAAACTGTCTTTCCATCTCCAGTGTCCAGCAAATTCCAGCAGTTAGTTATTTATTTTTTTCCCAGAAATTAGTTTTTAAACCTTTATATCGTAAGAAGGCGGAGTTACATTTAGGAATTAAGTGATTGGCTGGGAGAGACCATCTGCAGGATCTGCATTGTACAGGTCTACCTAAAACATTCCAGCAATTCAAATTTAAGACTAATTCGAATTTAGAGAATTTCCTCATCTTTAAACACTGAATTTTGTCCATACACTGTTTTTTTTTTCCTGAATGAGCTTCTCTGAGTAAATAACCATCAGGCCCCCCACCCACCACCACCCATACCAGACCAGCTGCACACCCTCCTACCACTGCTACCTGTTTAATGACCATGTTAAAACCTAAATGGACTCGTAACTATCTGCCACTATTAATAATATCATCACTATTAACTATCTACACCATGATTATTATATTATATTATGATTATGATCAGAGCAGTTCAACAGTATAGATGGTTTGGTAGCTTTTATCAATAATTAATAAATAGTTCTGATCAGAGGAGAATGGATTGGGTCCCCCTTGTGAGTCTTGGTTCCTCCCAAGGTTTCTTCCTCCAGCTCTGAGGGAGGTTCTCCTTGCCACTGTCGCCATTGGCTACTCACTGGGGGTCTTTAATCCTTCATGTCTTACGTTATTTCTTGTCTCTGTCTTTTACTAATTACTAATTATGTAAAGCTGCTTTGTGACGACAACAGTTCTAAAAAGCGCTATAGTAATAAATCTGACTTGACCTGACTTACGCGTCTTTAATCCAGGTGTGTGTATGTGTGTATAATAACAGTGCTCTGAACTGTTGTTGCAGATGGGAAAGCTTCCTGAAGACACTGTGTTTCACTCCAACATCCCAAAGGAGGCAGATATCACAATAGCTGTGGTTTACATGTTTTTCGGTAAGTGAGCCATTTTACAGAGCTTCTACCTTCAGCCTTCACAGGAATGGCGACAGCAGTAGATCACTGGTGACTCCACTCTCTCAGTGCTGATGAAGCCGAAATCCAGCCTAATTGACACCACTTTCTCTAAGATCTTGATGATAGCCTTATAGGCCAGGGGTGAGCAATGGTGGGCCAGCAGGAGTCCAGCAGTGTTTCAACAGATTTCCCTGTTTCAACAGACCTACCTGGCAAACCCTAGTGAGCTGATCAGGTGTGCTTGATCCGGAAAAGCGCAAAGGAAGAAATCCGGCCCTCCTGGACCGCAACCTGCTCACCCCTGTTATAGGCTGTATCAATCAATACTCTGCAGTATCCAGTAATCGAGGTTGCAGTTTTGTCATTCTAATAATAAAACCAGTAAATGAGAATGGAACTTCTACGTAATCTTCTCATCTCTAGAAGCTTCCACAGCATTGGAGAAGAGCTTAACTCCATCAACACCATCATGACATGCTGTAGGGCGACCAAGAACACCATGAAAGAGTGAGGAAATAAGCCTTAATGCACAAAGAGGGCAAAATCTAGTCCTTAAAATCTGCAAGCGTTTGGAATCAAAGGAATATTCATGTGTATAACACACACATACTCATATGAACACACATGTACATACACACACACACACATGCATTTGCATATCAGGCTCTCAAGCCATTACTGAAAAACTTTGATCATGATCATGAAAGAGTTTTGAGGAAATGTGTGTATTAATGCAGGTTCTCACTCTGCACTGATGAGAATAAACCCGAATCAGGTTCCAGATAGAAGATGGAACCTCTATTTGACCTTTTTCCAAGCTGTCCCATTTTTTAAAATAATTAATATAATATTTCATAGCACCGTTAGAAGGGATTTGTTCAGTCAGGGTGCATTTGAGGGCGTCTAACACTGTTCCAGTGTTTGTAATACTGCTACTGCTGATCCCCAGTTAACAGAGAACGTTATAAGAACGGTCAGCAATGGCTCCTGTAAGGTCACCTTGTAACGGTACATAAAAAACCTCTCAAGAATGTTCTATAAACGTGTGACGTAGTAATGGTTAATGTCACAACGTCATGAGAATGTCTAAGCTAAGGACTCACATTAAGCACTCCACACACATCAAACCCATGCTTTCACAGCCACATATCTTAGTGTAACATAATACACACTGTTGCAATATATGGACAAAAGTATTTGGACGCCTGTTCATTTAATGTGTCTTCTAAAAGTACAAGGATATTTAAAAGAGCTGATGCAGCTTTTGTTGGAATGACTGTCTCTACTGTCTCTACTGTCCAGAGGAGAAGACTTTCTACTAGATTTTGGAGCAGCATTGCTGTGGATTTGATTGCATTCAGCGACAAGGGTGTTAGTGAGGTCAGGATGTTGAATCATGGTCACACCAACTCAAAAATCTCGAAGGTACAGGATGCAGCACCATCCATCGTTCCATAGAACACAGCTCAACTGCTCCACAGCTCAATGCTGGGGGGCTTTGTACCCCCCTCTAGCCCACGCCTGGCATTAGGCAGCATAGTGGGGTGGCAATAGGTTCATGATGTTTATCTGCTCCAGAGAGTCCTATTCTATTGGCAGTACTTCACTTCAGGGACAAGCTGTGTCCGCAATAGGTGCAACTTAAAGTAACTGAATGCCTGCATTAGAAGGGGGTGTCCACAGACATTTGGACATATAGCGAACGTCTCACATTTAATGTTCTACATGGCTTTGATCCATCTTATTAAAGCAGTTATTTGGAGATGTGACCCTGAAGTCCTCGGTAATTTAACATCCCTCATTCCTCTGCATACTATATGTGTTGTGGATTTGATTTTAAATGGATATATGTAATTAACATTTTTACCCATCAATCTACACTCAGTGCAGAGTACAAAGGAAGAGAGTACATCTTCAGAGAGTTTTGAAAATGATTTATTAATCACAAACTGAAATTGCAAAAGTATTCTGACCCTTTGTTGAAGCCCACTTGGCTGCAATTATAGCTGCAGGTCTTCTTTGGTACGTCTCTACAGATTTTGCCCACCAGGATCCGGGCAATTTGTCCCAGTCTTCATGACAGATCAGGCTGAATCAGAATGGATGGTAAGTATCTGTGGAGAACTGCCACCTTTAGGACACTCCACAGATGTTCAATGGGGTTCAAGTCTAGGCTTGGGCCACTCTCAGACATTCAGAGACTTGCTCTGAAGCCTGTCCAGTGTTGTTTGGGCCGTATGGTTCGGGCCATTGTGGTGTTGAAAGGTGAACTGTTGCCCCAGTCAAAGTTTACTAGTGTTCTTGTCCCTGCCATCCCATAGTACCCCATAACAGGATGCTGCCACCACCATGTTTCTTACTCAGAGGTCCCAGCTAAGGACTCACACTAAGCACTCATCAAACCAGTGCATTAACAGCCACATCTCTTAGTGAAACATAATACACACTATTACAATATATGGACAAAAGTATTTGGACACCTGCTCATTTAATGTGTCTTCTAAAAGTACAAGGGTATTAAAAACTTTCTATTAGGTTTTGAACTAGCATTGCTGTGGATTTGATTGTATTCAGCGACAAGGATGTTAGTGAGGTCAGGATGTTGAATCATGGTCACACCAACTCAAAAATCTCAAAGGTACAGGATGGAGCACCATCCATCGTTCCATAGAACACAGCTCAACTGCTCCACAGCTCAATGCTGGGGGGCTTTGTACCCCCTGGGGGGCTTTACACACATTTCATTTAATGTGTCTTCTAAAAGTACAAGGGTATTAAAAAGTGTTTATCCTGCTTTTGTTGGAGTTACTGTCTCTACTGTCTCAACTGTCCAGGAAAGAAGACTTTCTACTAGGTTACTGTAGGAACTGTTGCCCCAGTCACAGTTTACTAGTGTTCTTGTCCCTGCCACAGAGAGGTGCCCCATAACAGGATGCTGCCACCACCATGTTTCACTGTAGGGATAGTATTAGCCAGGTAATGTTTAGTGCATGTTTTGTTTGCCAGAGTGCAAAGAGACTTATTTCCACATGCCAGAGTCCTCTAATTTGTTGGCAAGGCCTAATAAGTGCTGCAGAAATGGTTGCCCACCCAACAGGTCTGCTCGTCCCTGGCTCCAAAGCTCTTTTAGGGCCCTTCTTACTTGCATGACCAATGTGGCCAGATGGCCAACTATAACAAGGTTCAAGGTTGTGCCGAACTTCTTCCATTTTCAAATGATTGAGCTCACTATGGTCCTTAGATATTGTTACACATCCTTGCCCTGAGATATGGCTTGGTAGAATCTGATCGTGGAGATCCACAGACAGTTCCTTGGGCTTCATGGCTTTTGTTTAACCTCACTGATTTGCTGCTGTCCTCTGCAGGAGTTTGCTCTTTGCTGGGGAACAGCACGCTGCTCTATGTCTCCTATAAGAAGAAGCATTTGCTGAAGCCGGCCGAGTTCTTCATCATTAACCTGGCAGTCAGTGACATGGGTCTGACGCTGTCCCTCTACCCGCTGGCCATCACGTCCAGCTTCTCCCACAGGTTTGACGGTTTGGGTACTCTGTCAAAATTGTACTCAATTGAAAGTTAAAAAGTATAAAGCATGGCTCACCAATCTTATCTGCAACTGCAGATTTTCTATCTGACCCATCTGGTGTGAGAGAATTATGGGTGGTACCAGTCCTCACATAGCAACTCAACTCAATGTGTCCAAATACAATAATAAATTAATTATTTATCGGTACTTTAATACTACCTCTACTGCTACTAATGATAATAATAATAATTAAAATCTTGACTCTTAACAACACCACTACCTGCCAAAAGCTACCACACCATGTGGGAGACTGGGGTTCGATTCCCGGTCTAGGTGACTATGCTGCGCTACACCAATAAGAGTCCTTGGGCAAGACTCCTAACACTACATTGGCCCTCCTCTGTAATACCAGTAACCTTGTAAGTCGCTCTGGATAAATATAATAAATGTAAATGTAAATAAAGAAATAATACAGTTATTGTCATGTGGCATTTTTTTTTAATGTGGCATTTGTTTCTCTAAGCACAGAGAACAAGAACAGATTCAACATCGCTGAGGAATTTGGCCCTAAAAAATGAAATTTAGCTTTGTTTTGTTTTTTATGTCTTTTTTAAAGATAGGGAGTTTGGGCTGCATCAGATGTTCCTTTATTGAATTCCTCAGTGCCGCCAAATATTTGCAGAGAATTAACTGCAATCAGAATCTCCTGAAAACAAACTGTTCCCTGGAAACCGCACAGTGAAGTGCAGCTCGACTCTTTTTTACTGCGCCTGCATTAGAGAACTCTTACACAATCCAGTGAGCACTGAATACACTGAATACTGACCCTGTTCAGATCGCTGGACTAGCAGACGGCTTGTTTGTTTAGCCTGCATGTTTACTTTAATAAAGCGTGAGGACGGATTGTTCAGTTATGTAGTTATGCATCAGCCATGTCACTCCACCACTGCGTTCTCTCTTCACTGGCTTCCTGTAGCTGCTGCCCACATCAGATTCAAACCCCTGACTCTGGCCTACAAAGCCAAGACTGGACCAGCCCCTCCGTACTTGATGGCGATGGTCAAAAGCCGATCTGCACCAAGAGCCCTTCCAGCTTCAAGTACGGCTCGGCTCGACCCGCCATCCTTTAAGATACACGGAAGACGAGCGTCCAGACTTTTCTCTGTCCTGCACCGAAGTGGTGGAACGAACTTCCCCTGGGTGTCCGAACAGCAGAGTCCAACACTCACTGTCTTCAAACCCAGACTGAAGACCCTCCTCTTCTGAGAGGACTTGGACGAATAGCGAATAGAGTACTATGGTCACCTTATTGACTTGTGTTTAGTAATGTCTAAACTTACTTGTCTATTCTAACTAGCTGGTTAGGTTTTTCTTGGGTAAATAGCAAAGCACATTTTGTAATTCGCTCTGGAGAAGAGCGACTTTAGTTCCTTTAGTTTCCTTTAGTTTTTGATTGAATTTCTGACATTTTGTACTTTTTGACATAACTTGAATCTAGGAGTTGATTTTTACATTGTGTTATGATGTATACACCCATAGAAATGCTCCACAAATTCCACAAAAAATATATTTTAAAATTCTGTTTAAAAAAGTTACAAAGCTTTTCTTTGTTGTCATTTGGAGATACAAAGTTTTTGCACAACAGTGCTAAAATTCATACCCGCTGGATCTAAATGTTACTGTGTGACAAATATATAGGAGTAATCTATAAAATCTGGACTTTGTTGGATCATTGCCCTTCACATATCAAATTTACATTTACATTTACGGCATTTAGCTGACGCTCTTATCCAGAGCGACTTACAAGGTTACTGGTATTACAGAGGAGGGCCAATGTAGTGTTAGGAGTCTTGCCCAAGGACTCTTATTGGTGTAGCGCAGCATAGTCACCCAGACCGGGAATCGAACCCTGGTCTCCCACATGGTGTTGTTGTAACTCAGTGGCAGGTGGTGGTGTTATCTGTTGCGCCACACCAACCGACTATAAATGCAGCAGTCGCAATAAAAAATCACAATATTAGAAGAGCAAATTTGCTGATAGCTGTTTTTACATGGACCTGAGAAGTTGGACTGCGACGAATATCTCAATTTTAAGTGGCTAAAACCGACTTAACACTCTTTGTTTTTATACAGCACCCAGAGTGTCCCGTACCATCATCCTCTCTGTGATTGTCTTCTTCCCAGATGGCTGTTCGGACGGGTGGTCTGCCTCATGTACGCTTTCTGTGGAGTGCTGTTTGGCATCTGCAGCCTGACGACGCTTACCCTACTGAGTCTTGTGTGTTTCGTGAAGGTGTGCTGCCCTCTTTATGGTAAGCCTTGCTCTGAGGTCACACTGATGGAGCTAATAATACTGCTTTGTAGTCTCTACTGTCCGGGCGGAGGGCTTTCCACTCAAATTTGTGAGGATTTGACTGCATTTAGAGACAATTTAGCATTTGTGAGGTCAGGGTGTTGGATGATCACCACCCCACCTCATTATCCCAACTCTCCAAATCATCCCAAAATTATTGGATAAGCTCCACCATCCATCATTCCAGAGAACACAGTTCTTCCACAGCTCCACCGCTCATATAGCCCTCTAGCCCATACTTGGTTTTCGGCATTCAGTCAATAGATCAGTGTTTATCTGCCCAGAGTGTCCTATTCTTTTGGCAGTGCTTCTCTACAGGGACTAGACAAGCTGTATGTGTGTCAGCAATGGGTGCAACCCATTAAAGTAGCTGAATGCATTCATTAGAAGGGGTGTCCACATACATTTGGACATGTTAGCAACAACATTGGAGCATTAGCTCTTCACTGAACTATATGTTCCCTCCAAAATCACATCAGCCAGGCTGAGCTCGAGCTATGACCGTCCACTGCTTATTCCCACTAACAGTTTCGTCTACAAATGCTCTCTTGTTGGTCCCACCTCTCTGCAGGTAACAGGTTCACCGCCTCTCACGGCCGCCTCCTGCTGGTGTGCGCGTGGGCGTACGCCCTGGTCTTCGCCTGCTCTCCGCTGGCCCACTGGGGCGAATACGGGCCCGAGCCCTACGGGACGGCCTGCTGTATTGACTGGCGCTCATCCAACCAGCGCAGCAGCGCCCGCTCCTACATGGTGGTCCTATTCGTTTTCTGCTACCTGCTGCCCTGCGCCCTCATCGCGGCCTCCTACACAGGCATCCTCCTCACACTCCGCGGCTCAAGGAGAACTATGGAGCAGCACAGGCCTGCTCCTACACGCCTCAGCAACATCCACACCGTCATCGTTAAGGTACAGTTCCTTTAGCTCCATTAATCCCATTATTATTCATATCATTATCTTAAATAATATAATCCACCCATGAATCAGCATTGTGAAAGGGAGCATTTCCTGTAGGTATCTGTATCTGATGGTACAGTAGAGAGGCTTGTAGCTTGTTCCCAGTCAGCACTAGGAAAGGCCAGGTGATGCAGATGTCCTCAAACCATGTCCCGACAGTCAGCAGCCATGGGCTCCACTAATGCTGTGTTCACTACTATCGTCAGATCATTGTACTCTTCACGCTACACAACTTGTCTTGTAATCGGGAACCTTTAGGAGTTGTGGAACCCACCGTCTGAGACTGTCTGCTCTCCAAGAACATGTTTTGTCATGAAAACGTGCGAGAGCTGGTGCAAGGCCTTGCGCAAAACGAGTGATACAAGTTGTCTGTGCTGATTTGCAGCAAAAACACTGACAAAAAGTAAAGAATATGGATGAGAACATGGATTAAGACCCTCACCCCGTGTCTTGCACCATAGCTTCCAGTCACAATACTGTTGACAATACTGCCGACAGGTCGAGATATTAAACCTGCTAGATATTCGGGGGCTTGTGAGGCAACGCTGATCACTCAATGGTGGTCAGCTCTCCAATTGTGTTTTTCAGAAGTTCACACACTGCAGCCAAGCCAGCGACCAAGCCAGCACAGAGCGAACGGCAATTGACCTAAGGCTTTTGTTGCGAAAACAGCCGGCGATCGAAGAATCTGAAAAATCGGAAACCTGGCATGAGCAGCTGCCTAGCCCTCTTAAAATTAAAATAATTAATGCTTACATTTTGTTACGCTTTTCCTTTTTTTTCTTTAAGTCTGGGAGTTTGGGCTGAATCAGACCTTCCCTTATAGAATTCCTCACTGCAGTCAAAATCTCATGCAAGCAAACTGTTCCTTAAGAAGATCTTAAGTCTTTCAGGTAGCCGTTTCCTCAGTTTGTAATGTACTAAAAAAATGGCAGCTAACAGGAATGGTGGCAGTCAATTTGAGGTCTGGAAGGCCGAGAAACGTTCTGAGCGAACTGTTCATAGAATTACTAGAACCCCAAATCAAACTGCCCATTAGATTACATTAGATCCCTCACCCCAAACTTCAGCATCACAGGTATTAAGGGAACATCCAAACAAGCCTGGAAACAAGCTATTCAAAGAAAGCCACAATGATCAAGGCTTTAGGCCTTTTTGGATTGGTTAAACCCTTAAACTCTAATTTAAGGATTCAGTTATTAGTCTAAATGCCAAAACGACTGTATATCTGCTTAGTTTCCCAGATTTTGTGGCATGCCACAGGGTTCTATTTTAGGGCCTGTAAAAGTGAGGTATAATAGTAAGGACGTGTAGGCCTACACACAGGGTTTAAGGGCGGTTAGATTAACCCAGTGTAGTATTCGTTCAGGAGTGTCCCATCATGTAGTTACAAACTACCCAAATTTGGTTCATTTGAACTTAGTAATACAATGTTAACACTGCTCACAGTTTTGTTCTACAAAGCAAATTACTTGTGATCATTATTATCTCTAACATCATAACATAACATTGTTTATATTACAGTTAATTGGTTATAATTAAGGTTTCAATGTAGAGTCAAATTATATCCTACCATAATAAATCCATACGCAAGTAAATTACCCAGCTTATAAACGTACACTCCTATTTTCCAGTGTTCGACTCCATCTGACCTGAATAGAGAGTCCCAGCTCTTATTAAGTCAAATGGGAGATGATTTCTCTGAGAGCGACCACTGTGAGAATGAGAAAAATGACTGCTGTTTTTCTTTGGAGGACCTGCGGGCAGGCTGGAATTGATGGTAGAAGCAGTTGTGTTTGGACACGTAGGTTCTTTCTGGTGTTTATTCTCAATCATCATTACCGTAAAGTGTCAGTAAGAAAATGACCTGTCTCCTAGCTAGACCCAGGCTTGTACATAACCCTGGAACCTGAACCACTGGCTTTGATAAACCTTTCTTTTGCTCTTCATATGAACCACTAAAATATAGTCTTGACAGAGGGTCAGAGGGATGTGAGGAAAGTTTTGGATGTGATGCCAGCTTGGATCCGAGCTCAGGTTTCTCAGCAAACAAACCATTGTAGATTCGAGGACACCTCAAAGTGCACCTCAGACGCTCCTTTGGGGACATTTACATTTACATTGAAGGTGTTTAGCAGATGCTCTTATCCAGAGCCACTTACTTGCTAAATACATGGTAAAGACTAGGATCCCAAAGCTCCCTCTAAGCTTAGATACTACTAAATACAGAAGTCAGTATGGAGACCATAATACTGGGCACTACGCTTCGCCCAAGTACTCTCAGAAGAGGAGGGTCTTCAGTCTGGGTTTGAAGACGAGTATTGGACTCTGCTGTTCGGACACCCAGGGGAAGTTCGTTCCACCACTTCGGTGCAGGACAGAGAAAAGTCTGGACGCTCGTCTTCCGTGTATCTTAAAGGATGGCGGGTTGAGCCGAGCCGTACTTGAAGCTTGAAGGGCTCTTGGTGCAGATCGGCTTTTGACCATTGCCATCAAGTACTGAGGGGCTGGCTGGTCCAGTCTTGGCTTTGTAGGCCAGCGTCAGGGTTCTGAATCTGATGCAGGCAGCAGCTACAGGAAGCCAGTGAAGAGAGAACACAGCAGAGGAGAAGCTGACCATGGCTGAATTTAGGAACGTTAAAGACGACCCGTGACGCTGCATTCTGGAGAAGTTGCAGGGGCCTGATGGTGCGCAGAGGGTGAACAGCCAGAAGGGTGCTGCAGTAATCAAGTCTTGAAGTGACGAGAGACTGAACGAGCACCTGGGCGACTCTCTAGAGCGTAATTGTCGAATTCCTGGATGTTGTACAGGAGAAATCTGCATGACCGAGTTGAGTTGAGAATGATAGCTGGTCATCCACGACTCCACCAAGGCTTCATGCTTCTGTAGAGGGTCTAACGTCCCTGATCTAACTGTACTTTCTCTTCCCACAGCTCAGCGTGGCCATCTGCATCGGCTTCTTCGCCGCGTGGAGCCCGTACGCAGTGGTGTCCATGTGGGCCGCCTTCGGCCAGATCAAAACCATCCCCCCGCTTGCCTTCGCCATGCCTGCCATGTTCGCCAAATCCTCCACCATCTACAACCCCATTGTTTACCTTCTACTGCGGCCCAACTTCCGCAGGGTCGCTTGGCGAGACCTGCGTTTGCTGTGCCGGGCCTGTCTCAGACGCTGCTTCTGTTCTGCCGTCCTCCAGCGACCCTGCCGCCCGAAATCAGTCACCTTGCCTTGGTCACTGAGGAAACGATCCCGCAAGCCCAACTCTGTTTGTGGTGAGCTTCCAGGTTCTGCAGCAAAAGGACATGCATGTGAAAAGTGCAGTGATGCTTTCGAGTGCTTCAGACACTACCCCAAAGCATGTCAGCTCGATACCATAGACACTTGCACTTCACTGAGATGTCCTATTGTGGGCGCAGTTCTGTCACTGCCAGTGGAGCTCAATCAGCAGCAAAAATCCACTAAGAATAAGCCTTTTCGAGTCAGGATGTGGGGCAAACGGAAAGCGGAGATCGAACACTTCAGGATTAGCTTGGAAACGATGCCTGGACATGCAAAAGTAGCTTGGTGACCCATACTAGTAATCTATGTGGTCTACCATGCACCACAGTGCTTGATATCAAACTATACAGTAAGTCAGGATTGTCTGAACACTAGGGGGCAGATTTACCAACATTTTACACTGTTGCAAACCCTGCTGTGATCTCTGTGGTTTGTCTATTTACAGGGGTTTCCTTCTCAAACTGCAAAATACTGGAAGAAGCTCTTTTTAATGAAGCACACATTGGATTTATCAAGGCTGACAGTAAGTACTGGAAGTGCTGGAAGTACTGAGCACTGCTGGCCAAGGCCTGGGCAATTTAGGTGCTAACAAGGCTGCTTGTGTATCGACGCCATTCCAGCTCCCGATTGTTTGGTCTGCTTTTTGATCCGAGGCATGGTATCCTAGTAGCAACTGATTTTTTTGTGGACATTTTGTCCCATAAGAATGAAGGGGGTGCAAAGGTTTTGGCACACTGCTCATGTACAAATGATACAAATACACTAGTAATACCCAACCATTAACCATTAATCGGGGACCACAGCAACCACTAAGCAACATCATAGCAATCACCTGAGATGCCATAGCCACCACTTAGTAACCACTTTCTAAAACCATAGCAATCACCTGGAATATTAACAAATAAAGCAACTTAATGGCAACCACCTAGGTTCCACTTAGCAGCACAATGCAACAACTCAATATACAATAGCAACCATTTAGTAACACCATAGCAATCCCTTAGCAACATCATAACAGCCTCCTGACAACAACATGTAACTTCTTATCAACAACACCATTGCAACCACCTAGGATACCTAGGAAACCACTTAGCAATAACATACCAAGCACAGAGCAAATGTTTACCAACACCATAGCAGCCACTAAGCAGCACCATAGCAATGAACATAAATTGTCAAAGCAACCACTTAGTAACACCATAGCAATCACTATGCAACAACATACCAAGCACCTAGCAACTTCTTACCAACAGCATAGAACCACTAAGCAACATCATATCAACCACCTGAGATGCCATAGCCACCACTTAGCCACCATAACAATCACCTGGGATATCAACTATATCAACAAATAAAGCAGCTAAATAGCAACCACCTAGCTACCAACTCAAGATACCGTAGCAACCATGTAGTAACACCATAGCAATTCCTTAGCAACATCATAGAAACCTCCTAGCAACAACATACCAACCACCTAGCAATACCATTGCAACCACCTAGGATACCATAGCAACCACTTAGCAACAACATACCATGCACCGAGCAAATGTTTATCAACACCATAGCAGCTACTAAGCAACATTGAAAGCAATGAGCCTTGATTGTCAAAGCAACCACTTAGTAACACCATAGCAATTACTAAGCAACAACATACCAAGCACTTAGCAACTTCTTACCAACACCATAGCAACTACTAAGCAACACCATAGCAATGACATTTGATTACCAAAGCACCCACTTAGTAATACCATGTCCATCATCCACCAAGGTGAATCGTTGATGCTCATGGAGGCCTCACCTCCCAACTTACAGGAGGTAAAGGATCTGCTGCCAACAGATGTCTTGGTGCCAGATCCTACAGGAGACCTTCAGCGGTCTTGTGGAGTCCATGCCTCAATGGGTCAGAGCTGTTTTGGTGTCACAAGGGGGGCCTACTCAATATTAGGCAGCGGCGGTATTAATGTTATGGCTGGTATCGGTTATACCTGGCATCTCCACACATGTACTGTGGTCAGTGTCTTGCTGACAAAAATGTGCCTGTCCTTGAAGGGCTGTTAGAAACGATTGGCACGAATATGATCTTCTCAAATTCATCCATGACCACTTCCAGAGGCGGTTTGAGCAATGGCTGTAGTGAAACACCGGCCAGTTGATCAGTCTTGAGGTCAGCTGTGCTTACCTTCTCTTGTCCTTGTGAATGGAGAATTCATTTAGGCAGGGTTTTCCTTTGTCACCGGTCTGTAAATGCTGTGTTACTACGTGACACTTTATTAGAAATACCTGTACGCCTTCTCATTGTCACAATTATCAAATCAGCCAATCATGTGGCAGCAGTGCAGATACGAGTCAGCAGCTTCAGGTAATGTTACCATCAACCAACAGAATGGGGGTCTCAGTGATTTTGAGCTTTACATGATTGGTGGAAGAGCTGGTTTGAGTATTTCTGGAGCTGCTTCTAGATCTATCCTCGAGAGTTCCTCAGAATGATGGACTAAAGAAAACACATCCAGAGAGCAGCAGTTCTGCAGTTCTGCAGTTCACCTTGTTGAGTAGAGACGTCTACTGAGAACCGCCAGACTGGTTAGAGCTGACAGAAAGGCTACAGTAGCTCAGATACACACTCTATACAACTGTGGTTAGCAGAAAAGCATCTCAGGAGGAACACCACCATGTCCAGCCTTTAGGAGAATGAGCTACAACAGCAGAAGACCACAACGTCAGGGTTCACCTCTGTCAGCCAAGACCAGAAAGCTGAGGCTGCAGTGGTTCAGTGGACAGTGGAAGACTGGAGAAACGTAGCCTGGTCTAATGAATCTCTGCTGAATTTCTGATGAGACTCACAGGTGGTAGGGTCAGACTTTGGTGCCAACAGCATGAGCTCATGACCCCAAACTGCCTTGTGTATATTTGGCACAATTCAGGCTGGTAATACCAATCTGTTATTGAAACACAGTCTATTTAAGCATCATTGCTGACCATATGCATCCCTTCAGGACCATGATTTACCATCTTCTGACGGCCACTTCCAGGTGATGATGATGATGATGATGATGCACCATGTCTCCAAGCAAAACTGATTGTTCTGCAGGGGCCTGTAAATCCAGTAGAACACCTTTGGGGATGTGGTAGAAAGGTAGATTCAGAGCATGAAAGTGCTTCTGAAATAACTCAAGGATCCAGAACCTCTATGGAATGTTTCCAACGTCTTGTGGAAACCATGCCCAGAGAAGAACCCAGTATTATTATAGTGTTCCTAATAAAGTGCTAGGTGAGAAAAGCCTTGCATTTCCAATACAGCAGCTTACAGGAGAAGGAAAATCTCATCTCAAGACATGTTGGAGCATTTCTATTGGTCCATTCGTCATGACATCTGGACACAATGTTAATAGCCACTGTCAGCTTCACAAAAAATGCAAAAAAATGTGAAAATCGAGATACAATGATGATAAAGAACCTCTGAACCATCTGAAAAAAACAGTAGAACAAATGTCTGTACATCCTATATGACTTTCCTTTGAGAAACAAGAGAAGATGCCATTCAGCTGCTCCTCACCAACCAGCACTTTTTTGTACTCATGTTTCATTAATGTAATTAAAATGTATTTAAGTAATTATGTATTTGTTTTCCATTATGCAATTCGCAGCCCAAGGGTACTAAAAAGGGAAGCTGTTATGGTTATTATGCAAATGTATCTCATCACTTATGCAAATATTGTTCCCTGCTAAAATGGGCCTGCTGCCTGATTACTCATTTTAATGCTCCCTTGGCTCTGATATGTGGAATAAAGCACTAATAGGAAGCAACAGAAAGCTGTTCATGAACAAGAAACGCTTTCCATTATAAAAAGTAATGCTAGAATTGCTAACCCTCGCTTGCTTCTTCTTGTTTGATGCATTTTAACGCTGACGTTACACTCGAATGGCGTCTGACAGGAATCGCCACAAACTCTTCACCTCGCTCAGCTTTCTCATTTTACTTCATGCTTTAATGAGTTGGCTCTGCTCTGTACATTATTTACCCGAGATGAATACACAGGCAGATTAAAGGCGTGTTTAAAGGACTGCAGAAACACACCGATTGAAACGTCCAGTTCTAAAAAATGTGGAAGATGTGCTCTGCTTCTTTCAAAAGTGTCCGGTCAAGTCAGATCAACTATGGCCCAGGGGGGTCATGAGTTCTGTGCTCTCTCCAGGTGGGTAGATGGCGCTCTCTCCCCTCATCACTCTGGCATAGCTGGGGATCCAGCGCTTTCCTCCGAGCGTGTTGGCAGTCTGGAGATGCACTTAAAAGGAGGCGGAGGCTGTGTTGGGGTAGGCATGTGTTATATTCTTACCCTCCTACTGTTGGGAGCATTGCTAGTGCTAGGGGGAGCTGTAGGTTAATTGGAAATACCAAATTGGGAAAAGGTAAACATTTGACGAAAAAAAAAAGAAAACGTGAGCCAGCCTTATCTTATCTGCTTTGTTTGGTCAAGGGTGATCCAAACTCCTAGCTAATCATTTTGGGTCTGCACTTATGACCTCCTGATGATTGGGTAGAAAGAATGATAGATGTAGACCAGTAGTGGAGTTGAGAAGGCGGGACCTAAGCAGTGTGACCAATAGTTGATGAAGATGCAGATACATGTAGACCAGTAGTGGAGTTGAGAAGGCGGGACCCAAGCAGTGTGACCAATAGTTGATGAAGATGCAGATACATGTAGACCAGTAGTGGTGTTGAGAAGGCGGGGTTTATGCAGTTTGACCAATGGTTGATGTAGATGCAGGTACATGTAGACCAGTAGTGGTGTTGAGAAGGCAGGATTTGAGCCCCGCCCACCCCAACACCCCTGCTGCATTTGTGCAGTGGAGCAGTGGAACTGTGTTCTCTGGAGTGATTAAGCTCCATCCAATAACTTTGGGACAAGTTGGATCTCCAGAACTCCTGATCGTCCAACATCAGTATCTGGCCTCACTGATGCTCTTGTGGCTGAATGCAATCAAATTTACATCATAGCAATGTTCCAACATCTAGAGTAACATCTTTCCCGAAGAGGCTGAGAGGCCGTTAACTGCATCAGAGGACAACAAACCCCCTGGTTCTTCCCTTGCTTTCAGAAGAAATGCTGAACACCTTTGATTCTGCAGGTAGGAGCTTTGTGTTTCCAATAAAGTGGCCGGTGAGTGCACTGCGTAATCAGTGTGTTTTGTATGCACACGTGCGGTTCTGTGAGAAAGGTTCAATTAACAGCCTCAAGATGTGAGCTGGTAATTATTTGAACACTCATACAAACACCTGCGTATAGCACCCCACTTCCACATACACACACACACACACACACACACACACACACACACACACACACACACACACACACAATTATCAGAGATTTCTTTTTTAATGTACTTCAAAGCTAATTTAAACTTACCCTGAGAGCGGAGTTTCATTACCCTGCAGGATTCAGCAGCTCTGCTAATCAGATCCGAGGGAACTGTGTTGAATGGTAAAATGGCTTTGCCTCATTCAGACGACACACCTGAACGTCAGGAGCGCTCTGAACTCGCTTCTCATTATTAGCAAGTAATTAACTTTGGCTAAACAGAAAGAGGAATCACTCCCATGTGGACAGACGTATCTCAGGACCTGCTGGAGGTGGTCAGTGGATGGAACGGGCCACAGTGCATGCGAATTAATCACACGGGCAGGGTCAGGCTTCGTTTCTGAAGAGCTAGGGTTCGGTGCTAGCTGCTGATTCAGACCAGTGGTTGATGTAGATGCAGGTACATGTAGACCAATAGTGGTGGTGGAAGACGGGCCTTAAGCAATTAGACCAGTGGTTGATGAAGATGCAGGTACATGTAGACCAATAGTGGTGGTGGAAGACGGGCCTTAAGCAATTAGACCAATGGTTGATGAAGATGCAGGTACATGTAGACCAATAGTGGTGGTGAGAAGGCGGGCCTTAAGCAATTAGACCAATGGTTGATGAAGATGCAAGTACATGTATATCAACAGTGGTGGTGAGAAGGCGGGACTTAAGCAATTAGTCCAGTGGTTGATGTAGATGCAGGTACATGTAGTCCAACAGTGGTGGTGAGAAGGCGGGACTTAAGCAATTAGTCCAGTGGTTGACGTAGATGCAGGTACATGTAGACCAACAGTGGTGGTGAGAAGGCAGGACTTAAGGAATTTGACCAATGGTTGATGTAGATGCAGGTACATGTAGATCAACAGTGGTGGTGGAAGATGGGACTTAAGCAATTAGACCAATGGTTGATGTAGATGCAGGTACATGTAGACCAGTAGTGGTGGTGAGAAGGCGGGGCTTAAGTGTTTGGTTCTCCAATAGCCTCGTTTTAGGACAATGGATTATTTACAGCTTTAAATCCCACCTTCTGTCCACAGTAACTGCTCTACAGTCATGTGAAAAAGTCAGGACACCCCATGAAAACCTTTTGTTTGGTTCATGTGTTTCACCTGAGACTGGGGGTACTTAAAGAGCCTCAACTAAGGCCAAGAATTGTATTGCTTGGAACCTTGAGGTTGCCCGAGAGGTTCCCCGTACGATTAGAGGTGCGTAAAGGCCAGCTTCGGCTCGGTATCCGCCTTCAGGAGCAGGTCACCCTGCTAACCACGTTATCAGCGAGGCTCGCTCGCTCGCTCACTGTCAGGATTCACTGGCTACCCACGTCTCAGCTAGGTGACCCACGCTCACGGCAGCACGCCGCAGTTCCAGGTCTGGTCGGCCTAGCCGTTTTAGCTTAGTAGCTGGTTCCCCAGCTCTTTCCCCTTTGTCGTTATAGCGCCGGGTTGAGCGCAACTTAAGTTACCCCGTTTTACCCAGGCTCTGCCACATTTGTACCCCATAGTTGCTGCTTCTTTTGCCTCATTTTGCCTTTTTATGTAACCTTGTTTTTTGTTAAGAAACAACTTGCTTTGACTCCACATCTGCGAGTGTTCATCCCTCTGTGTCAGGCCTAGCACGCCATGACAGTAGGTTCCAGTTTTTGATCAGTTCTGGTTTTCTACCAGCATGAGCAGCTTGGTAAAACTGCTCTACCAGGTATTTAAGGAATTTAAGGCCAGCGTGATGGTCAGCTAGTCCAAATAAAGACACTGGCTATGCTGGTCAAAAGAAGCATTAAAAGGGGTAGTGTGTAATTAGCCTAAACTGGTCAGCCAGTATGGGGTACGTTTTTTCCCCCTGGATGACCAGCTTTAACCATCAAAGGCCTTCTGGCTATCAGCAGAAGCTGGTGTCTTCAGCTGGATGGTCCAGCAGGGTTGGAAATCTCCACAAACAGCACTTCTGGTTCTGGTTAGTCTGACATCAGTTTCATTAAAAAGTGCAGAGCGCCCTCTGCTGGCCATGAAAGTCATCATTGGTCCACCAACGAGTAAAATCTGCAGTGTGGGGCAGAAGTTATAGACACTATATGTCCAAAAGTTAGTGGACACCCCTTCTAATGAATGCATTCAGCTACTTGAAGTTGCACCCATTACTGACACAGATGTGCAAATGCACACACACAAACAGTTTGTCTAGTCTTGTAGAGAAGTACTGTGAATACAATAGGACTCTCTGGAGCAGATACACACCATGAACCTATTGGCACCATGCTGCCTAATGCCAGGTGTGGGCTAGAGAGGGGTATAAAGCCCCCCAGCATTGAGCTGCGGAGCAGTGGAAGAGCTGTGTTCTCTGGAGTGATGGTTGGTGAAGCTCCATCCAATACTTTTGGCATGAGTTGGGGAGTTGGGGGTGATGAGGTTTTAGAAGTCTTAGAGGTATCTTTTGAATTATTAGTCTATTCTAACTCTAAAGGTTTTCTTGGGTAAATAGCAAAGCACTTTGTAAGTCGCTCTGGATAAGAGCGTCTGCTAAATGCCGTAAATATAAATATATAATATAAATACATATAAGGTGGGATGGTAATCATCCAACATCCTCATCTCAATAATTCTCTTGTTGCTGAATGCCATCAAATCTTCACAGCAATGCTCCTCCAAACTCTAGTAGAATCAAGTCAAGCCTCATGTCTAGCACCGGCTGCCTCTCCACTTCACTGTGTAATTTATTACGGTTGGGTGCCGGGAGGTCCTGACGCAGCAACCATAGCTGGGGAGATCTGCTGAACCCCGCTCAGTCGTCCCCTGACCTTCTGACCCTCAGCCGGCCGACAAAGCTGAACACGGGCGCTGGAGAGGAAAGACATCAGGGCACACGGGGCAGCCACTCCCCCAGTCGAGGCTCGAGCTTGTGTTTATATATGGGCTGATAACTCGGTTCCAGATATCAGAACCTCAGTAAACTCTAAAGATGTGGGAAATCACAACCGCAGCTGTCGTTGCTTTGTCTTAAGGCTATGTTGTTGCCATGGTGAGGGCTGTTGTCAGTCATGCACTCTCATTAGAATATTAAGACCACGCCCAGACTGTTCTCGGAGAGATGTGAAGAGTGTATCTTGGGGAGTTTTTCTATTGAAACTTTGCTGAACGCTTCACTGAACACCCAAGTTTAGTATCATTCAAGAAATTCAGTATTTCATAATGGATTTTAGAGATACTTTAAACTACAATTGTTGCTTTTTAAATACTTTTTTTTAACTGATCCCCCTGACCTGTGGTGAAATCACCGTAAAGCCCCGCCTTCTCATAGGGTCAATTTTGTGATAATGCATTATTATTATATACATTATACATTATTATTATTGTATACATTATATGCTATAGCAGGGGGCAACCTGAACCTGAACCATCCTGCTGTCAAGGCATATGCAAATAACAATAACAGCAACAACAATATTATTATTTTTTCATAATTTCATCATTTAATTCCATATTTGTAATACATTCAATGTAAAAAAAATCAAAACAAAAAAACTTTAGCACTAAAAAACAGAAAAACTAAAAAAAATCTAAACATCTAAATCTGAAAATTCATACATTTTTTATTTATCAATTTGACATTACAGAAAGACAAAAACATGATTTAAAAAAGCTGAATATGAGGTAAATTAGCCCACACTGCACGACACCCGAAAACTGACAGACATTCAACAGAATCTGGTGAGAGTGAGCAAGTAGGGGAAGAAGGTGTTGATTCATCCTAACTACCAGGCAGGCATCGATTTCTTAAAATCATTGCATTCAGCCACAAGAGCATCAGTGAAGTCAGGTGCTGATGCTGAATGGTTAGTTCTGTCCCTCCAGCTTAATCTAACGCTCTTAAATGAAGCTCCAGCACTCCAGAGATCGCCCATTTTATCAGCAATGCTTCCTTCAGCGACGGTGCAGCTGCAAAGTATCTGAAGTCAGCGTGACCAGTAAAGGAAGACTAATAAGTGTCAATGACTTTCCTGCCTGGTCATTTCCTACAAGTTATTAAGTGCAAATTCACAGCTAACAGAACACAGCTAATAGAAACATTCACAGTTTCTGAAGGTGTCTGTATTTTCACATAGCGTTTCCAATATGCTGCTGACATTCAAAAAACTTGTACCTCCATGTTTGATGTTTTTCACTTTTCACATAATGTGAATCTGGCAGGTGTTCTTTACATGGAGTCCAACTCTCTTGGTGAATGGACCAATAGAAATGCTCCAAAATGACTGGAAATAAAATATTTTCACATCGACTTCCATTGACAGTTAAAACGTTTTTCCTTCTCCAGAAAAAAAGTTGCTGTTTTGGAGATACAAGATTACTGCATGTATCTATATACTGTTTCTAGCATGCTATTTTGGAGATATGCTGACTGTAGAGTAGGCTGCTTTAGAGATTTATGGATATCATTTTAGCGTACATTTGCAAAGTACTGCTAAAGAAATCCTTGCTTTTATACTAAAAAGAACAAAAAAAAATACAGAATCATAAAAAAATATAAAATAAAAAATAATCCATAAGCTTTCATAACTGCTAATGAAGCTTTTCATTTTCTGAAGGCTGAAGGGTCAGTTCTCATGAACCTCCATAGCAAGTTTTTAGGAGCGATTTAAAAAGCTGAGAACAACAAATATAAGAAGTGTTTTCTCCTAAATTAAACAGAGTACCCCTTTTCCTGACGACTGCCCTCTCAGAGTTATTCAATTCCTTCATGACTCAGGCATCTTCAGTAGAGTAAGCTTAGTAGAGCACCTTCCGCTGTTATGACCTGTGTCTCTCCAGGGGCAATCCCAGGACTCCGCCCACAGGCCCATTCATATTAAGACTTCCCCTCATTTTCGTGAATCACGGCACCTGAGACTGCAGCTTCTTAAGCCCAGTGAATAGCATTAGCCCTGTACAGTGTTGTTGTCAGTATGTTCCCTGGTCTGCTCAGTGGGAATCCGTCAGTGTACCTCCCTGCTTCACCTGCCTCGTGTTTGGTTCCCCTCCTGATCTTTGATTTTGCACCAGACAGTTTAAAGCTTGGCTTCGCTTTTTGTTTTCTGTTGCTTTATTCTTCGTTTTACACCCAAGCTCTGCCCTCTCCTGAGCGCTGCTCAGTGGTTGGTGTGGTGCAACAGATAACAACACCACTACCTGTCAGTGAGCTACCACACCATGTGGGAGACTGGGGTTCAATTCCCAGTCTGGGTGACTTTGCAGCACTACACCAATAAGAGCAAGACTCTTAACACTATATTGGCCCACCTCTGTAATATGAGTAACCTTGTAAGTCGCTCTGGATAAGAACGTCAGCTAAATGCCGTAAATGTAAATTTTTCACGGCCTGCAGCCCGGTATTCTCCCAGTACTTGGTTTGTTATTTTGCCCAGCCCTGTTTGGTTTGGTTCATCTTTCTGTCCTGTATACTTGACAGTTTCTGAAGGTGTCTGTTTTTTTCACATCGTGTTTCCAATATGCTGCTGACATTCAAAAAACTTGTACCTCCATGTTTGACGTTTTTCACTTTTCACATAATGTGAATCTGGAGGTGTTCTTTACATGGCGTCCAACTTTCTTGATGAATGGACCAATAGAAATGCTTAAAAATGACTTAAAATAAAATCTTTTCACATCGACTTCCATTGACAGTTAAGACGTTTTCCCTTCTCCTGAACAGTCGCTGTTTTGGAGATACAAGATTACTGCATGTATCTATATACTGTTTCTAGCATGCTATTTTGGAGATATGCTGTGACTGTAGAGTAGGCTGCTTCAGGAATTTATGGATATCATTTTAGCGTACATTTGTAAAGTACTGCTAAAGAAATCCATGTGGGAGACTGGGGTTCGATTCCCAGTCTGGGTGACTATGCAGCACTACACCAATAAGAGCAAGACTCTTAACACTATATTGGCCCTCCTCTGTAATATGAGTAACTTTGTAAGTCGCTCTGGATAAGAACGTCAGCTAAATGCCGTAAATGTAAATGTTTCTGGGTCTGCAGCCCGGTATTCTCCCAGTCCTTGGTTTGTTATTTTGCCCAGCCCTGTTTGGTTTGGTTCATCTTTCTGTCCTGTATATTGCTGCACCCTTGTATTATCCTGCCTTGGTCATACTCCCTGCCTCCTTTAAGACCAGCAGCTTCTGGTGGGGATTCTGTTCTGGGACTTAAAAGTGGATTTTTTACTTGTTACATTAGTTTACATGTTGAGATGTTGGAATTTGTCTTGTTTGACAGGTTAATTGCAGACAGCTAAAAAAGTTTGTACAGTTTGCTAATGAACCTAAATTGCAATGGAGGTTGCAACTAGTTACCAAAATGGAGTGTAAGGTCTTATACTGCCATAGACTCTGACTACAATGGCACAATGGAGTTATCCTGGAACTATCTTATGCAGCACTGTAGGCAGCAACAAACAGGAGAAAGAGAATTTACCTAAAATATTCTATTACAATTCATTGCAAAACCCCCTTTACATGCACATACACCCACATACACATACATACCTAATTAAACAGATAATGTTTTTCACCGCCAAAGAAAATGTGCATAAAAAACACACTGTACAGTACTGTGCAAAAGGCAGTCGGTTTAAAACTACTTATCTCAGCAGAAAATGTGGTTATTACCTGTAATTAACTCTATATAACATTAGAATCAACCCAAATAAACATAAAGTCAGTGATCAGTGAGACTGTCTACCTGTACATTAGAAAAAAAACCAAATAAACATAAAGTCGGTGGTCTGAGAGAGTGTCCATGTTCATTTGAGTGTATTCTACTGTTATATAGAGTTTTACAGGTAGACACAGGTTTGGGTGCTGATCTCTTGTGTGAAGGAAGTAGCTGAATATGCAGCTGTACGGAAGCGTACGGTTATAAGGGTCTACCAGCAGTGGCAGAAATCCCAGTCTACAGAGCCTGAAGTTACCCCCTTAATATATATATTAATAAGTATCTCAATAATGAACTAGGCACCTGGACATGTCTATTTTTTGTGTTATCAATTACTCATTGTAATACTGCTTTATAAAGATCCCTACACTGCACAAATATGCGCTACCTGCAATTTATTGTTTTAAAATAAAACATAACATGGAATTAAATCATATCTGTATTGTACAAAACTAGACTTCCGGACCTCCTTGTTGAAAGCTTGGGAAATGGTTATCAAATCACTATGTACATTTTATTAGTTTATTTGTATAAATTCCAATATTTGTGTTTTTCTTTTTTTATAAACAAACACTTTACAGCCTTACAAACCTTTTTCTCAGATGGCCCGACCTTTTGCACAGTACTGTACTATTAATAAAACCCATAATGAAAAAATTGTACTTAATTGTGCATAAACAATGCTACACTACCCTTTTTAATTCAGCTAACTCCGCAGTACTAGTTATCACTAGCTCCCAACAGCTCCTAGACACACTCTCAATCAAAATTCCTCAAAATATTCGAATGACCACAACTTCAATATAAGGCACTAAAGAACCCCGTCCCCGGTGACGGAGCTCTAAAGAACGGTGTTGTCTTGAGATTTGAGCAGCAGCTTGAGGAGCACGTCACCTTTGACACACTTCTCCAGCGCTCGGCACAGTTTTCCCACAGTGCAGCCGTGAAATCCTTCCTTCATCTTCCAGCGCTCCAGCATCTGATGGATCTTCTCCTCCAGGCCATCGCGTGCATAATCGTGCTCGATTGCATCAATCTCCATCTCCGTCAGGTCCAGTCTCCTGGCACAGGCCTTCCATTTCCCGCCCATGTTCTCCCGAACCAGATGCAGGTGGTCCTCAGTGACAGCGTGGTCCTCTGGACAGGATAAACACAGATAGAGGTGGCGGGGGCAGTGTTATTTTAACTGGTGGGGTACTTTCAGAACTGCAGTGACACTGACTGACTGACATGAGGGTGAGTGTGTTAGTAGTCCAAGTGTTGGGCTGGTGGTTCGAGTGGATCAGATGCAGCAGTCCAGCCTGTAGATGTAAAGTCAGAGACAGAAGCTCTCTGACTGGTCAGTCTCTGGTCCTTCATCAGTGCCCACAGGATGCTGTTGGCTGGATGTTTCTGGTTGGTGGGCTATCCAGCAGCATTGCTGTGTCTGATCCACTCGTACCAGCAGAGCAACACTTACACTACTAACACACACACTCACCACCACCATGTCAGTCAGTGTCACTGCAGTGCTGAGAACGAGTGACCCACCACCCAGATACTACAGTCTGCTTTGTGGTGGACAGTGCTGTAATAAACAGGGTGAAAGGAGACTGATAACAAGGGGGTGGTGTTAATGTTATGGCAGATCGGTGTACTACTCGTGCTGAACAGGCTTACCATACTTCTGCAGCAGCTCTTTATACTTGTTGCTGGAGGATGAACTGCACACAGAGCTGAGGGAGCTTTCAGAACCACGGAAATGCATTATGTTGTTGTTCCCAATTTGGATCCCACTGGCTTGAGTGATGGACAGCGATGTACCTACAAAAACACAACGTCAAAATGGAAAGTGATGCTTCTGGTACGTCTTGAAAGCATGTGAAACAGCTAAGAATGCAAGCAGGGTTTCACATTGTGGTCATTATGCTATTTGATTGCATTCAGAGACAAGAGCATTATTGAGGTCTGGACAAATGATGATCACCGCCCCAAATTATCATCCCCAACTCCTCAACTCGTAACAGCTTGCTTGGTATGTTTTCATCTGAATTAGCAGCTTTTCAACCTTCCTGACCATCAAAGACCAGCTGAGACCATCTAAATCCAGCTACCTGCAAAAGCTGATCTTAAACTGGAGAAACCTCAAACATCCTAATGATTACTAACCAGTAAGAAGATACACTATATGGACAAAAGTATTGGGACACCTGTTCTTACATTGTTCCTTCCAGAATTAAGGGTATTAAAAAGGTTTTTTCCTCCTGTGTTTGTTGGAGTAACTGTCTCTACTGTCCAAGGAAGAAGCTAGCTAGCTTTCTACTTGATTTTGGAGGAGCATTGCTGTGAGAATTTGACTGAATTCTGCAACAATCCCTAACTCCCCAACTCATCCCAAAAGTACTGGATAGAGCACCGCCATCCATCCTTCCAGAGAACACAGTTCTTCCACTGCCCCACAGCTCAATGCTGAGAGGCTTTATACCCCTATGGCCCACGCCTGGCATTCGGCAGCATGGGGCCAATGGCTTCATCATGTTTATCTGCTCTTGCAGAGAGTCCTATTCTATTGGCAGTACTTATCTACAGGACTAGACAAGCTATCTGTGTGTGTATTTGTACATCTATGTCAGCAACAATGGATGCAACTTAAAGTAGCTGAATGCATTCATTAGAAGGGGTGTCCACAAACATTTGGACAGTGTATTATATATATTTTGTACCTAGAAACCCACATTATATCTAGACTTACTTGCTTCTGGCTGTGGACATATCACAGGTGCGCTAATACGTAAACCAGCATTTGACTCTGGAGGGGCCGATTCTGGCGTAGGGTAATGCGCCACCCCTGGCCATGACTGGAAGCGGTTGTACGGTGGTTGCTGCTGCTGGTAACGCTCGTACTGCTGCGGATCTGCCCCAGAGAGCTGGCTCGCGTAATCAGGCCTGTGCTGGCCGTCAAAGTGACCCAACATAAAGGGCTGCAGACACGGTTCCTCTGGAGCACTCGGCTGAGGGTTTGGTTTGGTCCAAGACTGGACCGAGGACACCTGCTGGGGAAGGTCTACACCCTGCCTGTGACTGGCCATGGGCTCCGAGGGCTGAATGGAGTGGCTGTACGGGCTGAGGTCGGGCTGCTCCACTCGGGCGTAGCTGCCGCATTTGTGGTAGTTGAGCTCCTGGGCCAGCTTCTGCTCCAGATTGGCAGGGCTGACTGGAGCGGCGTCCGCCTGAAGGAAGCTGAGGTCCTCGACGCTGGCCTCTACCGGCCCTAGATCGGAACTCCGCAGAGGGGTTGGAGAGTCCCTGGCGCAGGGCGGATAGGATGGGAGCTCCAGTCCTGTCACATGGAGATTTGACAAGAATTATATGACAGAATTGTTTTGGCTGGGCTTCTTTAGGTTAGCATTGGAGACGCTAGGCTAATGTTGCTAACAAACACAGGACAAAGATTGACACCAAGCTAAATTGGACCTGATTGAGGGAAGTTCTGGTTCTACTCAAAATGACTAACGTAAGTCATACCGTGTTCTAAAGTAAATCTTGGCTGATCTACGGCGTCTCGGCCAGATGATATATCTATATCAATATATGATATATGAAGTTCTGGACTTATTAAATCACGTTGTCTTCACATGAGTGGGCCCTATTTTAGTGATCTTTTGGCGAGTCATCAACCGAGCACCATGCAGCTTAATTTAGGGCGTGTCGGTGTGTCTTTGCTATGGTACCGACGGGAAAAGTTCGGCTTGCTCGGCTCGAAACGCTCAAAAGTCATGTACTGAGTCTCTTAATGAATCATGGGTGTGTTTTGTTTGGGCGTAACGTGATATAATAAACCAATCAGTGTGTCTCTCGTCGTTCCCTTTAAGAGCCAGGTGCGGTCTGACTGACCTTGGCGGGTTGCTATTACGAGTACGAGCGCCGGACTGCACGCGCCTGTGTTGACAATTCACTGCTGAGATAGCAACGAACGTCTGACTGTTAACGTCTGTCTAGACTGTTTTCAGTCAGTGGAGCTCCTCCTGTGTTTTCCGCTGCCGTGATACACAGCAATACTCCAGAAACTGACCTGAACACCCCTCATTTCGAGACCACCGCACCCATCAGCGTAGAGATATTCACAAGCAGCGCTGCTGTTTAAACGACGCAGGCGGATGGCATAAAGATAGACCGTTAATAGCATAGCATCTTTATATCAGTGTACATGTAAATACAGTGAAGTGCATCTATTAATGTCTATGTTTAGATATGGACATTATTGCTTATATTGAAAATAGCTATAATAATGTAACTACAAATCAAGCATTTTTCATTTGGTATAAACTTGCAGATATGCCAAAAATGTCATTAAAGATTAATTAAAGAACTATTGGTGTTCATATTCAGATTTGACTATTTACACGAGTCACTGTTTCTATTTAGAAGGTACGGTAAGAGCACCTGTGTTAGCCATTGACTGGTCCGATGTTAGGGACTTCATCTTCTCCACCAGCTCTGAAGGTCCTTCATATAAATCCTGCATTAAATAAATCAGTTGAAAGAGTGTACAAGGACATATTCATAGAAAATACTACAAATTATCGTTCTAAATTAAATAAGCTAACCCCAGATACTAAACATGTCTTGGCTGATCTACGGCATCTCGGCCAGATGATATATTACTCAATTACTCAGTATCTACTACAATTTACTCAATATCTACTATGAATTATTCAGTATCTATTATAAATTATTCACCATCTACTATGAATTACTCAGCACCTGCAATGAATTACTCAGTATCTACTATAAATTACTCAGTATCTACTATAAATTATTCAGTATCTACTATGAATTACTCAGTATCTACTATGAATTACTCAGTATCTACTATGAATTATTCAGTATCTACTATAAATTACTCAGTACCTACAATGAATTACTCAGTATCTACTATGAATTACTCAGTATCTACTATGAATTATTCAGTATCTACTATGAATTACTCAGTATCTACTATGAATTATTCAGTATCCACTAAGAATTACTCAGTACCTACAATGAATTACTCAGTATCTACTATGAATTACTCAGTATCTACTATGAATTATTCAGTATCTACTATGAATTACTCAGTATCTACTATGAATTATTCAGTATCCACTAAGAATTACTCAGCATCGTCTATGAACAATTTAGTATCTTCTATGAATTACTCAGTATCTAATATGAATTACTCAGTATCTACTATGTATTATTCAGTATCTACTATAAATTACTCAGTACCTACTATGAATTACTCAGCACCTGCAATGAATTGCTCAGTATCTACTATGAATTATTCAGTATCCACTAAGAATTACTCATTATCTACTATGAATTACTCAGTATCGTCTATGAATTACTCATTATCTACTATGAATTACTCAGTATCTACTATGAATTACTCATTATCTACTATGAATTACTCAGTATCGTCTATGAATTATTCAGAATCTAGTATGAATTATCCAGTATCTACTATGAATTACTCAGTATCGTCTATGAATAATTTAGTATCTTCTATGAATTACTCAGTATCTACTATGAATTACTCATTATCTACTATGAATTACTCAGTATCGTCTATGAATTATTCAGAATCTAGTATGAATTATCCAGTATCTACTATGAATTACTCAGTATCGTCTATGAATCATTCAGAATCTAGTATGAATTATCCAGTATCTACTACACATTATTCACTAAATATTAAAAATGATTCATTATTCAGAATTACTGCATATGATTTAGTAAATACTCTTAATTATTCAGTATGTACATTCCAATAGTGAGGAACTGAAATGTGGACCTATGTACACCCGTATAGAGTTTAAGGGCTTAATTTTTTTAGCATATTAAATCTGTTATGACATCATACCCCACACAGCACATACCATAAGGCCCTGCAAATCCTCCTCAACATCTGCTTGGAGCTTCTCCTCATAGAATGGCAAAAATGATTTATAGCTTTCTGTAGTGTGGGGGAAGGAGAGAGAGAGAGAGAGAGAGAGAGTGAGTTATATTAATTAGGTTTAAAGCCTAATTACTTAAACCTTCACAACGTCTTAAAGCATAGACAGCTGTTTGAAATTAACACACTGAAGACAGATATCCATCCACACACCCTTAAATGTGGGCCGTTTCTGAGGATCCTGGTCCCAGCTTGCTTTCATGAGGCTGACCATCTCTGGTGGCGCATCAGCTGGAATAAGGGCCTCATCAGGGCGGTCTCCCTTACGCACACACTGACAGATCTGGTCTTCACTTCTTGCATCTGGAAAAAAGTGTGTAGAGGACAAAAAGGTGTGAGGGTAGGGTGTAGGGTGAGAGAGAGAGCAGCAACGTCAATCCAACACTGATGAAACTCCAGATTAACAACAGACACTAAAGCAGCCACATGCAGAAAACACTCATTACCACCATTGCCACAAAAAGTACTGGGCTGGGTTTCCCCACAGGCATCCTAAATAGTCTAGGTAATCAGCCATAACATTAATACCACCAGCCTAATAATGAGCAGGTCCCCTTTGTGGCACCACAACAGATATGAGCCTTCGAGGACTCTATAAGAACCTCTGAAGGTGTCCTGTGGTATTCGCCACCGAGGCGTTATCCTTTGGGCCTGTAAGTTGAGAGTCCGGGCCTGGATGGATCGCATTAATGAGCCTGAGTTACCCATGATCCTTGTCACCTATAAGAAATGACTGTTTACTTGCTGTCTAATTACACAGAGGGCCCAGCCCATTCCCTTCCCCCAAGCTCCACTCACCCACTACATCTCAAGCACCAGCAGGGAGGCCCCTTCCTTCCTATGTAGCTGTGGCCGTTTATGAGCCAATCAGTACCACTTCCACTGGGACCTCTTCACAGGGGTCAGGGCACCCCCCTTGTCGCCAGTGTTTCGCTTAATTACGCCCACAACACCTCCACAAGGCTCAAGGGCATCCCTGACCCAGACTCCCCTCCAAGGTTACTATATGGGATTTCACCAAATCTTACCCACAACCTCAGTAACACTCCAAGCAGCCTCCATCTATATAAACACACTCTGCCCTTCCCCATCCAACCATCTAAGCCCTTCTAATCCACAACCACTGACTACATCTTTCAGCTACTGCATGGTTGGTCTCAGCACATGGCTTCTGAGTCCGAATTCAACCAGTAAACACATGACAGACCTACCTCTACTGCTCTAATAAGATAAGATAAGATAGTCCTTTATTAGTCCCGCAGTGGGGAAATTCACAGTGTGACAGCAGAAAGGGATAGCAAGACACTCAGTTACAAAAATTTGGATAAATAATTTACACTATACACACAATATAAATAAGAATTAAAAAAGCAATAAACAATATTATTTACAGCAAAAGACTCTTAATTGCACATGGGGGTGCGATATTGCACATAGTATTCCCTGAACATGAACATGTGTGTGTAGTTAAGTGTGTGTGTATGTGGTCCGCTGGGAGCAGTGCTGGTTGTGCAGTCTGACGGCAGCAGGAAGGAAGGACCTGCGATACCGCTCCTTCACACACTTGGGGTGAAGCAGCCTGTCGCTAAAGGAGCTGCCCAGTGCTGCCAGAGTCTCATGCATGGGGTGGGAGCTGTTCTCCAGCATGGATGCCAGCTTGGTTGTCATCCTCCTGTCTCCCACCACCTGCACTGGGTCTAAGAAGCACCCCAGGACAGAGCCGGCCCTCTTTATGAGTTTGTCCAGTCTCTTCTTATCTGCCGTCGAGATGCTACTGCCCCAGCAGACCACTCCATAGAAGATGGCAGATGCCAGTACTGTGTCGAAGAACGTCCTCAGGAGCGCTCCCTGCACTCCAAAGGACCTCAATCTCCTCAGCAGGTAGAGTCTGCTCTGGCCTTTCTTGTAGAGTGTTACCGTACTCTAATGTTACCGTAGCCACCAGCTCTGCATCTCAACCCCTTCCCTTCGTAAGCTCCATCAGCCTCATCTTTATATGGAACTGTTAGCTCTATGATATATTATCTAGAATATGTGACATTACATGTGCTGGCCACTCACTCTCATACGGCTCCTGGCTGGTGAGGATGACCCAGACAACGATGGCGAAGCTATAGACGTCTGACTTTTCGGTGGAGCGAGTGTTGATGCTCTCCAGGTGCTCCGGGGCCATGTAGCAGAGCGTTCCGGCAGCGCGCACCGACGTCTTCCTGCTCACTCCCATTCGGCTCTGCCTGCGAGTCTCGTCTCTGGTCAGCTTACTCCATGTCTGATGAGTGGCCAGACCCAGGTCTGCAATCTGTCATTGTTTAGAAAGCGTTGTTTTTTTTTTTGTAATGTCACAAATACTCATGTTCCCCCATTTTAGACACCAGTAGCTTAGCTCCACCCACTCACACTGAAGTTATAAGGAGTGTTTAAGACTGCAGAGCCAATAAGAACAGAGCTAGTCAACATATATCACTTACAGTGACAAAAACAGACCTAGAGATGAAGACAGGTTAGAAAATGATCATGTTATAGTTAATTACAGCTGTTTTGCTTCATGAATCCACCCCAACATCATAAGTGGAGCTTGGTGGAAAATAAAATACAAGACAAATGCAGAAAACTTCCCCTTATTTTAACCAGTGTTTCTTTTAAAAAAATTAAATAAAATAGAGCAACTGACATATTTGATCATGTCAAAATCTATTAAGTAGCTTTTTAATTTTTTAATGTCCTGGTCCATGGATCTTATTCACCAGTATCTTCATTAGATTCTGCTTAGTCCAAAGAAACAGGCGATGTCAGGCTGTTTTTTTTTGGATTTTAAAGATTATAATAATGGATCCCACTTAAAAAAATTACCCAAATTTTTCTCCTAAATTTTAGATAGCTGATTACCCCATTACCCAACCCACTCTAATGCTCTCATTACTGACACATGCCTCCTCCGACACATGCACTACCAGCCACCGCCTGCCGCCAATGCAACATCACCAGGCAACCAACACGCTCTGAGAAACGCACCCAAAAGTACCCAGCTCTGAAAGTGTACATCGGCTAGCAGACGCCCAGTATTACATTGAAGCGATGTGGGCAGAAAGACAGAGCCTACTCTGCCAGTTGTGCTCTCTCTGGCTCCGGCTGCTGATGGCAGGCAGCATGATGTCCTCGAGTCATAGTGACAGCTCCTTAGTCCACACTAGCAACACTAGGAGGTGCTCAGAGCAAAGCAACCCAGTCCCCAGCTCCACCACACCAGCCTGTGCCGGCCAACATTACTTCTGGAGGATGAGGGGGAAAGGGCGCTATCTATCCACCTGAAGAAAGAGCGCGGCCAATTGTGCTCTCTCTGACTCCGGCTGCTGATGGCAAAGCGGCATGGCTCGGGGTTTGAACTTTTGACCCCCACCCCCGGGTCATAGTGGTAGTATAATAAAGCCCAGTAAGTGGGTATTGTGGGTAAGTGGGTGTGGTAAATAAGCCCCAATGTCCTAAAAAAACCCAGTGATTTCTCTCCAGTGGGTTTCAGGTTTAAAAACAGACAGGACAGAAACCAGAAACCAGAATATTAACGCTTTCAGATCATAAAAACATGACTTCGCTGTACCTTCACATGGAAAAGCTCGTCCACTAAGATGTTCTCTGGTTTCAGATCCTTGTGAATGACGTGGTTGTCCGTTAGATAAACCATTCCCTCTAAGATCTCCAGAATGATCCTTCCTTTGATGGACACTGGAACACTGACCTGGTAGTATTAAAAACAGCAGTATTAAAACACAAAGGTATTATGAGCCACTGTTAATATGCACAGATCAGCCAGAACATTAGTACCACTGACAGGTGGAGTTGTTTTGAAGGTGATGTTGATGTTAAAAGCAGGAGAAAGCTACCATCTTTAAGACTATACTAAAAAACTAGGCCAGGTGAGGTTGTGTGGGGTCTCCAGAATCATAAATTCAGGCCATAATATATGTAATATATATATAATATATTAAATATATATAATATAATATATATAAGTTTATAATAAATCTAATTAAGTATAATATATTTAATATATTTAAAGTTTTATAGAGTTTATAAAGTTTATAGATATAAGTTTTTAAAATAATATATATATATATATATATATATATATATATATATATATATATATATATATATTAATCATATTCAATTCACATTAAGCCTATGACCTGTGTACCAACTGCTCACATGCCCATTCTTACAGGCCACTATTCAATCAGTGGAAATACAATCAGACACTTCCAGTGCCCAAGATCCTGGGGGTGTTGCCAGACTGGGCTGTTTCCCAGTCCCTGACCTGAGCGCTCACACTCTGCATGTTTCTGTGACGCACCTGGTTCAACTCCTCCGCTAATCATCACATGACAGGTGGCTTAAAGGCAGGAAAACACAACATTGCGCAATATTGTGGTCCTGCAGCACTGAAGAGCGGCTGGGAAATCCCCCAGCCATTAGTCACACACAGAGCAGTGTAGTGTTCTCACCCTCTCCAGCATGGCCAGCAGATTGCCTTTAGGAATGAGCTCCATAACCAGAGAGTAATCCCCATCCTCCAGGATGACCCCCAGCAGCTTGACCACGCGCTCATGGTTCAAGCGGTTCATCAGACTGCCCTCCTCCAGCAGAGATGGCTTCTGCCTTCAAACACGCAAGAAAACACGTCATTAACTTACTGATATCACTGATAGAATCCAAAAATACGTTATACACACTACCTGTCCAAATGTTTGTGGACACCCCTTCTAATGAATGCATTCAGCTACTTTAAGTTGCAGCCATTGCTGACACAGACGTGCAAATACACACACACATACACACACAACTTGTCTAGACCCTGTAGATAAACACGAACCTATTGGCACGGTGCCTAATACCAGGCGTGGGCTAAAGGTCAAGTCAAGTCAAGTCAAGTGGGTTTTATTGTCATTTCAGCTACATACAGAGTACACAGTGAAACGAAACAACGTTCCTCCAGGACCATGGTGCAACAGACACAGTGCAGACAGAACACAAGTGCAACACAAACAAGTGTGGACACACAACACAACACAGTACAGACAGAGAATAATAAATAATTGGCGGTAGTGTGCAAATTATGCAGTGTGTAATAAATATTGAGTCCAATGAGGTAGTAAAGTTATTAGTGCAAATGCTTGTGCAAACAAATGCTTCCCATTTTATCTGGGGTAAATGGTTGGAGAGAGAGAGAGAGAGAGAGAGAGAGAGAGTGTGTATGTAGCAGAAAAGACATCAGTTCAGAAGTTGAGTTGTGTTGAGGAGTCTGATGGCTTGGGGGAAGAAGCTGTTGCAGAGTCTGGTCGTGTTGGACCGGATGCTGCGGTACCTTCTTCCTGATGACAGGAGGGAGAACAGTCTGTGTGAAGGGTGGGTGGAGTCATCCACAATGCTGGTTGCTTTGCGGATGCAGCGGGCAGTGTAAATGTCCATGACGGAGGGGAGAGAGACTCCGATGATCCTCTCAGCTGTCCTCACAATGCGTTGGAGGGTCTTGCGGTCAGAGGCTGTGCAGGTCCCAAACCAGGCACTGATGCAGCTGCTTAGGATGCTCTCTATGATACCTCTATAGAAGAGGGTGAGGATGGGTGGAGGGAGACGGGCCTTTCTCAGCTTCCGGAGGAAGTAGAGACGCTGCTGGGCTTTCTTGGCTGTAGAGCTGGTGTTCAGGGACCAGGTGAGGTTCTCCGCTAGGTGGACACCAAGGAACTTGGTGCTCTTAACGATCTCCACAGAGGAGCCGTTGATGTTAAGCAGAGAGTGGTCCGGTCTTGATTTCCTGAAGTCAACAACCATTTCCTTGGTCTTCTCTACATTCCAGTGAAGGTTGTTGACTGTACACCAGTCTGTCAGCTGCTGCACCTCCTCTCTGTATGCCGACTCGTCGCCTTTGCTGATGAGACCCAGCACAGTTGTATCATCGGCGAACTTTATGATGCTGTTAGAACTGTGTTTCGCAACACAGTCATGAGTCAGCAGGATGAACAGCAGAGGACTCAGTACACTGCCCTGGGGTGCCCCAGTGTTCATTGTGATGGTGCTGGAGCTGTTGTCCCCGAAGCGGACTAACTGGGGCCTCCCTGTCAGGAAGTCCAGGATCCAGTTGCAGAGGGGGGTGTTGAGGCCCAGCAGGCTTAACTTCCTGGTGAGGTTCTGTGGGATGATGGTGTTGAATGCTGAACTGAAGTCTATGAACAGCATTCTGACGTAGGTGTCCTTCTTCTTCAGGTGGGTAAGGGAGAGATGAAGGGTGGTGGTGATGGCATCGTCCGTGGAGAGTATAAAGCCCCCCAGCATTGAGCTGTGGAGCAGTGGAGCTAACTGTGTTCTCTGGAATGACGGATGGTGGAGCTTCATCAAGTACTTTTGGGAGGAGTTGGGGAGCCGGGGGTGATGAGGTGGGATGGTGATCATCAAAGATCCCTACCTCACTAAGGCTTTTCTTGTCGCTGAATGCAATCACATCCTCACAGCAATGTCCTGCTCCACAATCTAGCAGAAAGCCTTCTTATCTGGACAGTAGAGACAGTTACTCCAGCAACAGCAGGATCACCTCTTTTTAGTACCCTTGATTTCGGAAGAAATGACAAAGGAGCAGGTGTCCAAATACTTTAATCCATATAGTGTACCTACTGCAATGCCTCAAAGTCTGGGTAGGAGCAGAACTGGCAATTCCTGACTTCACTCCTTATCAAAGCAGGTCTAGCAGGATGCAGGGCTATGACGCAGATCATGCAGGCACCACCTGTCTGTATTTTTCTGACGCTCTGTTCTGACGCTCTCGCATGAAAATTCATCCAGACGCTGTTTTATTTATAAGCTGTTTGAGGAACATTGGGAAACCACAGCAGCTCAGCGCTTTTTATTAAAAGGGAAGCACAGACACAGACAAAAGCATATGCAGCATGCAGCGAGCTCATAAAGTTGCTGACCACTGGTAAAAAAAATTATATTTAGCAAAACTAGCGTTTGTGATTAATAGGATGGAGCATTAAGCTCTTAGACAGTGCTGTCCATCTGAAGACCTTTGCTGTAGTTTGGGCTACAAGTGTTGAGACAAAGCTTCCAGAAATTTCACAAGAACTGATGCTCTGGTACCAAGTCGCTCGGTCGCTCAAACCATTTAGCACTAGTCTAGTCCCTGTAGATAAACCTGAACCTATTGGCACCATGCCTGTGGTCCAGACAGGTTTGGGGGGGGTTATGTTGTGTTCTGCTGTTCACATTAATTAACTGTAGTCAAGATCAGTCTGTTCAAGCTTGGGTTCTTCTAGCTGTTCCTCTTCTCTTATAATGGCCCAAGAGTTTTTGTGAAATCAGTCGGCTGTCTGGCCTCCTTATGTTTCTAGAACGTTCTATAAGCCAAACTTAGGAAATCCCAGCTTTTACGTCTGCCATGTAACTTTTAATAATCTCTTCTTGTGCTGATTCCACAAAAAAAAGTTTCAAATTAGATATAAACAGTCCTTCATACATACAATGTATTGACAAAAGTATTGGGACACCTGCTAATTGTTCATAGCTTCTTCCTAAATCAAGGGTGTTAAAGAAGAGCTTATCTTGCTTTTGTTAGAGTAACTCCCTCTACTGTCCAGGGTGGAAGGCTTTCTACTAGATTTTAGAGCATTGCTGTGAGGATTTGATTGCATTTAGCAACAAGAGCAGCATTAGTTATGGCAGGATGAGGTGTTGGATGATAACCACCCGACCTCATGCCCCAACTCCCCAACTTATCTCAACTCATCCTAAAAGTACTGGATGGAGCTCCATCCATCATTCCAGAGAACACAGTTCTTCCACTGCTCCACAGCTCAATGCTGGGGGGCTTTATACCCCTCTCTAGAGCCCCCATGCCTGGCATTAGGCAGCATGGTGCCAGCAGGTTCATGCTTATCTGCCCCAGAGAGTCCTATTCTATTGGCAGTACTTCTAAAGAAGCTGTGCATTTACACATCTGTGTCAGCAATAGGGGCAACTTAAAGCAGATAAATGCATTCATCATTCGAAGGGCTGTCCACAAATATTTGGACATATAATGTATGTTAAATAGTGTAGAGCAAAGTGAGGACTCCCTGAGGACTAGGTCGAGTATGAGCCCTGTCCTAAAAGACACCACCAGCAATACTCACTCATTCCGAGGCGGACCCGTGTACACCGTCTTCAGCACCACATGGCCCAGGGTTTTGTGGTAGCACAGGTAAACCTCCCCGAAGCCTCCATAGTCCAGCCGCTCCTTTCTGATCAGGTCTGAGGACTTCATGTAAATGTCCAAGCTCGATGCTGTGGCCATGCTTTGGCTGCATAAGATACAATCAAATGAAGAATCTCTGTAATCGTCACTCAACAGATTCTACTTGGAGCAACAGGTACATTTCATTTGCTTAACAGGTTACACCCTTATCTGCCAAATCATTAATATCACCTCCTTGTTTCTACACAGCCTCCTTTCACCCTGTTCTTCAATGCTCAGGACCCCACAGGACTGACCACCACAGAGCAGGTACAGTAGTATTTGGGTGGTGGGTCAGTCATTCTCAGCACTGCAGTGACACTGACATGGTGGTGGCGTGTCGCTGTGTGGACACCAACCAGCAGCGTGGTGGTCCAGCATTGTGGGGGTACATGAAGTCCACGAAGGGCTGCAAATGGTCTCCAGGCAGTGAACACTGTACCAGTGGACCCAAACAATGCCATGACAATACACCCCACTCCGGTATGGAACCAGCAGCACCAGGCTACCTTGTGCCTTGTTGACAACTAGGGTCCATGGCTACATGGAGTCTGCGCCACACACAAACCCCTGCCTACCAGCAGCCGAAACTATTGGTACCACGTGTTGGCAGTCCTCAGGGGTCCAGTCACAAGTGCTAACTCAGTTTTACCAGTAAAAACTGAAATTGAGGATCTCTGTGATGCAGTTATTACTAGTAGAAAATCAAATTTTAGAGATCAGCTAAGAAATGTCTAGTAGTAGTAATATCAGATGTATAAAGCCTTTCTGACTAGTCATATTGCCAAGAAGACATATCCTTAATGTCATTTTAACTACTCATATGTTACTATTGATTTGATCACATATGCGTAAATCAATTGTGACTAGTGCAAATGTTATCTTAAGATTTTGACTGGTAGTAATATGCATTAAATATATATATACTTTATATATATATATATATATATATATATATATATATATATATATATATACATATATATAATTTTATATAATACAATTAAAATTTTTACTAGTTATAATAACTACAAAAGTTACTAAAACTCACAAAATAACATATATTTAAAATTATTACTAGTGGAAAATCTGTAGCTGCTCTCTGAGATCCTGAATTTGGGTTTTTACTGGTAAAAAAATAGTTTTAGGCTAAAAATATCTCCTGATTGAGCATTTTCACTTGTCAGTATTTATTTACGTATTTTCCAACCTGGAACCTGGACCCTTGGACCGTTTTACTAGTCAGAATAACACTGCGGATAACTGCAATTACAGTTACTAGTAAAATCTGAGTCATGGCTTATATCAGTGGTGTCATTTTAGGCTAAAAAGATATAGTGTTCAGCATCACTCACAAAATAACACCTCACAACTTATACAGGTGTGGGCCTATGTCGTGCTGCTAATATGACTAGTCAGAAGTAGATCTGATATGAATACCAGTAAAGAAATGTGTAGTTGCTCTCTGAAATGAGACTTTCTACTAGTAAAACTGCATTACAGAGATCCTGAATTTGGGTTTTTACTGGTAAAAAATGTGTTTTAGGCTAAAAAATAAATAAACTCTACCAAAAACCTCCTGATTGAGCATTTTCACTCGTCAATTTATTTACGTATTTTCCGACCTGGACCTTTAACTAGTCAGAATAACACTGTGGATAACTGGAATTACAGTTACTAGTAAAATCTGAATTCTGGCTTATATCAGTGGTGTTGTTTTAGGCTAAAAATACATAGTGTTCATTTTAGGCAATAACTGCTTGCCATACCATTGATTTACATGGAATCTAGTTTTAGATATCAGCAATATTATTATTACTAGTCAAAACCCAAACTGTGGAGATGTGTAGAAATGATATTTTATTATATTTTAGAGATCTAAAACAGCACATGTCCTAAAAGCACATTAAAACCAGTCAAATTTAAATTTGAGGTCTCTTGAATGAACATTTTTACTTGTCAGAATTATTTACGGATATGTGGACCTGCCTATGTGCTGCCACTATAAAATAGTCAGAATGTTTTTCTATATCTAAAATTATTACTAGTGAAAAATCTGTAGTTGCTCTCTCAGATCCTGAATTTGGGGTTTTACTGGTAAAAATGAAGTTATGACTCGCTTTTGTGGTTTTAGGCTAAAAATGCTTAATCTCTAACTGAAACCTCCTGAATTAGTGGAATTACAGTTACTAGTAAAAACGGAGTCATGGCTTATATCAGTGGTGTCATTTTAGGTTAAAAAGATATAGTGTTCAGCATCACTCACAAAATAGCACCTCACAACTTATACAGGTGTGGGCCTACATCGTGCTGCTAATATGACTAGTCAGAATGATTTTCTATATCTAAAATTATTACTAGTGAAAAATCTGTAGTTGCTCTCTGAGATCCTGAATTTGGGTTTTTACTGGTAAAGAATGTGTTTTAGGCTAAAAAATAAATAAACTCTACCAAAAACCTCCTGATTGAGCATTTTCACTCGTCAATTTATTTACGTATTTTCCGACCTGGACCTGGAACTAGTCAGAATAACACTGTGGATAACTGGAATTACAGTTACTAGTAAAATCTGAGTTCTGGCTTATATCAGTGGTGTTGTTTTAGGCCAAAACGCTGCAGTTCTCAGCCTCACTCACAAGATAACACCTCACAACGAATACAGGTAACACATCAGGGTCATTTTACACACTGCTATCCCATCACATCTGACACATCACATCTGACACGGCTCAGCGGTTAGAGCGCCGGGTTATCGATAACAGGGTTGTGGGTTCGGTTCCCAGGCTCAGCAAGCTGCCACTGTTGGGCTCTTGAGCAAGGCCCTTTACCCTCTCTGCTCTCTGGGCACTGGAGTTGGCTGCCCACCGCTCTGGGTGTGTGTGTACTCACTGCCCCTAGTGCACTAGTGTGTGTGTGTGTGTGTGATCACTATCACAGATGGGTTAAATGCGGAGGACACATTTCGCTGTACAGTGACAACCAAACCATCTAGTAAAACACCTTTGTGATACAGATGTATCCCCAGTAGATCTGCTGCCCAGTTTAAAGGTCCTCCGCACTCACACACACACACACACACCTCTACAACATGATCACAATTTCATACAAGCAGAAGAAGGCTTTTATGGGGTGTCCTGACTTTCTCACATGACTGTATCTAGCTATCCAGAGTCCTCGTCCACCTGAGGGGTTTGAAACCTGAGTCCATTGAGGAAGTGACCGCTAAGAAACACACCCTAACCCCAAGCCTAACACCAGCCAACTTTAGGGAGGTCCCAACAACACTGCCCCACCAACCAGCCCCCACTACACACCAACCAACACCTCCAAACAGCCACGAAACCCGCGCGTAAAGGCGAAGGAGACCCCGGTACGCGTCAGAAGACCGGAGTGTAGGTGTAGGTGTGGAAAAACCTGTCGAGCTTCAGCGATCTCAGATGGGACTCCCTTGAGCTTCCTCGTCAGACCTTCCTCCTCCTCCTCTGACTGGAGTCTGCAGCTGGTCTACATGAATGAACAGCTGGAACAGCACTTCTTTCTGGCTGAAAGTGGGAATAAGAAGCCCAGGGTCTGTCCGCTCACCCTGCTTCACATTGCACTTTCAGTTCCCGAGAAAGCTCTTCTGTTCCGGGATGTAAAGCGCTGTGCATTCACAGGCTTCCGAAGTGAAAGTAAGAGATACCCTCGAGCAGACTGGACTAATCAACACCAGAGCGCAGGATGAGCCCCAGCCTGGACCACTGGATGCACCCATGACCTGTCTTAGACGTACGCTACATGTCCGAATATTTGTGGACAGGCCTTCTAATGAATGCCATCAGCTCCTTTAAGTTGCACCCGTTGCTGACACAGATGTGCAAACGCACACACACACACACACACACACACACACACACACACACAGCTTAGTCAGTCACACATAGTAGTCAGGCGTGGGCTAGAGGGGGGTTTAAAGCCCCCCAGAGTTGAGCTGTGAGCAGTGCAAGAACTGTGTTCTCTGGAATGATGGTGGTGGCCCTCCAAAATCTAGTAGAAAGCCTTCTGCAACAAAAGCAGGAGAAACTCTTTTAATATCCTTGATTTCAGAAGAAACTCTGAATGAGCAGGTGTCCCAATACTTTTGTCCATATAGTCTGTCCATATGTTTATTACACCACATAAATAATACACACAGCATGTTGTGTTTGGTGATCTGGTTGGAGGAGAAAGCAGTGCATGCAGGTCAGGTGGGTGGTGATTATTTAGCACCCTGACCTCACTAACGCACTTGGCGCTGAATGCAATCAAATCCTCACAGCGATGCTTGCTCCATAATCTAGTAGAAAGCCTTCTACCCTGGACAGTAGAGACAGTAACAGAGACAGTAAGCTCTTTTAATATCCTTCATTTC
>NC_132886.1:6104435-6124435 GCF_030463535.1 Salminus brasiliensis
AGCAGATCTCCAAATGTACGCTAATGATGTGATCACATGTGATCCAGGGTGCTCAGCCATGTTCAGCTCACAAACCCCTGACGCTGGCCTACAAAGCCAAGCATGGACCAGCCAGCCCCTTCGTACTTGATGGCAACGGTCAAAAGCTGATCTGCACCAAGAGCCCTTCCGGCTTCAAGCACGACTCAGCCCGACTCGCCATTCCTTAAGATCCACGCAAGACGAGCGTCCAGACATCCAAGCATTGCAGACTGAAGACCTATCTCTTCTAAGAGTACTTAGGCGGAGTGTAGTGTATGATGTGGTATCCATTAATGTGGTATCATTACAAATCAAGATACTGATACACTCTAAAAGCATCACATAATCACATACGTAATTAATCAATAATAGTTAATAAATGTGTTTATTGACAGTTTAATGTAGTATCACATATTAAAAATGATATTATGTTATAAAGATATGACCTAATGTTCTTATCTTCTAGGTGCACAGCTGGAATACGACCTGGAGAGGGCGCCAGTCTTCACAACTCAGGAACAGGTTAACACACATGGTACACATTCACTGATCGGTCATAATATTAGAACCACCTCCCTAGTATTGTGTAGGTTCACCTCAGGCCATCGGAACAGCTATGACGCGTCATGGACTTGGACTCCACAAGACCTCTGAAGATGTCCTGTGGTATTTGGCACCAAGACGTTAGTCCTGGAAGCTGTGAGGTGGGGCACTCAGTGAGTCCTGGGCAACCCTGTTGCCAGTTCACTGGTTGACCTGCCTGATGTTTTGGAGATGTTCCAACCCAGTCGTCTAGCCAGCTCAGCTGCATCCTGTTGAGTTCTGTATTATATGTCTTTAAACATGGCCTGCAGTGAAAGTAATAAACCTAAAATCTCAGCTTGGGCCTACTCACCTGTTCAGATATCAAATGAACCTACAGGCTCTTTAAGTGAAGCCTTGAAAGATGGAGTCCATACAGAGGCATGTTTGTAATAGAGATGTGTGAGTGAAGAACCTTTGAATTGGTAGAGAACCTTTGTATTAGGTTCTTCAGCCCTTGGGAAGGTCTCTATTAAATATATGTGTATATATGGTAAACCTGAACCAGAGAAGAGCGCATGGATTGGATGATCACCACCCCACCTCATCATCCCCAACTCCCCAACCCACCTCAAAAGTACTGGATGGAGCTCCACCACCACCATTCCAGAGAACACAGCTCTTCCACTGCTCCACAGCTCAATGCTGCTGGGGGGCTTTAAACCCCCCTTTAGCCCACACCCGGCATTAGGCAGCATGGTGCCAATAGCTTCATGTGTTTATCTGCTCCAGAGAGTCCTATTCTATTGGCAGTACTTCTCTACAGGGACTAGACAAGCTGTGTGTGAGCATTTGCACATCAGAGGCATGAAGCTCATGTCAGGCTGTTTATATTTAGATGTCGTCACTACATGTTGGAACATTGCTATAAGGATTTGATTGCATTCAGCCATAAAAGCATTAGTGAGGTCAGGTTCTGATGTTGGGTGATTAGTTCTGGCATGCCAGCGTCTCCAAAGGTATTGGATGGAGCTCCACCATCCATCATTCCAGAGAACACAGTTCTTCCACTGCTCCACAGCTCAATGCTGGGGGGCTTTATAACCCTCTAGGCCATGCTTAGCCTTGGAATGGTGACTTGGTGCCTTGGTTAGGCTAATGTGCAGCTGCTCCGGATCATCTCATTGTATCAGCAATGCTTTCCTATATATATATATAAGCAGTAGGCACTGGATGTCAGTTTGACATCAGAAGGATGTTGGACTCTAATAGGCAATGATAGATTTTTTGGTCAGATTGGAAATTAAAATCTGGTTGATGGGTCAAAACCCAACATTGGCTTACCATCAACCTCCACTGTTATATATATATATGGTGAATTCCAGTTGGAATCAAAGCTAGATATCTGTCAAACCTCCAGATCATCTCATTCTACCTGCAATGCTTTCCTGTTCAGGTTATATATATAAGCCGCAGGCACTGGATGTCTGGATGGATGTCAGAAAATTATGGATTCTAATAGATAAATGAAGAAAATTGATGTCAAACCCAACATTGGCTTGACATCAACCTCCACTGTGAGATAAATGGTGAATTCCAGTTGGAATCAAAGTCAGATATCTGTCAAAAACCAACGTTGGCTTGAAATCAACCTCCAGCATTAGACAGATGGCGAATTTTGATTGGCTGACATTGAACTCCAAGGTTAGATGTTGAATTGTGATTGGAAATGAAAATCAGGTTGATGTCAAATTCCAACATTGGCATCCAGCATTAGATTGATGAATTTTGTCAAAATTCAAAATCCTAAAGTTAGCAGTATTAGATCCTTGAGTCAAAATCATACTATACATACTAACGTTAGCTAGCTCCCCGTGCTAATGACTGTTTTATACGCTGCACCATAGCCTGACTGTAGCCATGACCTGAGCAACAAAACGAATGCATGTCCATTACCAACTGAAGACACGGTTAGCTAGTTAGCTAGTTAGCTAGCTGCTAGCTAAAAACGTCAGTCATGTCCAGTCATTTTACCACAGTATATAATGTGAGGGTGTTTTAGTTACAGCATTAAAGCGGTTAGAGCGCCGGGATATCGATAACAGGGTTGTGGGTTCGATTCCCGGGCTGGGCAAGCTGCCACTGTTGGGTCCTTGAGCAAGGCCCTTTACCCTCTCTGCTCCCCGGGCGCTGGAGTTGGCTGCCCACCACTCTGGATGTGTGTGTACTCACTGCACCTAACACGTGTGTGTGTGTGTGTGTGTGTGTTCACTATCAGATGGGTTAAATGCGGAGGACACATTTCACTGTACAGTGACAAATACATGCACCTCTACCTTTAAATAATCAATATTCACTAAAAACTCATATGTAGCATCAATAATCTCTCAGAAACTGAACTTTTCTACATTCAGAAGTGTTGCAGTTTCCATTAGGACTGTTGGAACTGCCGTTGGAGTGAGCTTCCGGGTCAACTTTAGACAAGGCAGCCATCTTCACCATTAGTTTTGGACACATATGGAATTTGGCCTCCACCTTTAACCCATCCGTGCAGTAAACAGCCAATACTGCACCACCCGGGGAGCAGAGGGGGTGAAGGGCCTTGCTCAAGGGCCCAACAGTGGCAGCTTGCTGAGCCCGGGTATCGAACCCACCACCCTGTCATCAACAGCCCGGTGCTCTAACCGTTGGCCAACGTTAGGAACTTTACCGTTGATCCAACATTGCACTGATATCAAAATTGTAATAGTGATGTTGCTATCTGGCTTAGCAACGTGGGGGTCTATCAGCCTCCAACCTTAGATAGATGCTGAAATTCATATGAAAAATGGATGAAAATCCAACGTTGGCTTTACATCCAGCTCCAATGTCAGACAGACGTCAAATTTCGGCTGAAAATGAAATGGTAAGTTTAAATTAAATGGTTTATCTGATGGTTTCCATCAAACTACCTGTTGAATTTTGTGTGGAAATAAAAATGAAACCTTGAAACCCATCGTTTGCTTTGTTTGAGCAGCTGTGTGAACACTGGGGTTCTAAGGGGTGCCTAAAAAGCCAGATCTGGGGTCAGATCTGCCAAATAAGGGCAAAAAACTACATATCCCATCAATGCCATGCACCACGCCCATGCGCAGTAGCGCTTTGGTCACTTCGCAGGCTGCAGAGAGCTTAATCAGACTCGGAGTAATCAAACTGCCCACTAGTTGCAGCCCAGCGGGACGCGTGTGGCGAGGCTGGACGCGCGCTTTGGCCATGGGGAACGGGATTAATAAGGTAACCCAGCGCTCTCACACACTCGGACAGCGTCCAGCAGCGAGCCGCGGGCGGTGTGTGAAGGCAGCGCAGCAGTGGGAGCAGGGGGGGAAAGTTAGGGGTGGTTGGGGGGGTCGCTGGGAGGGGGCTGGTCAGAGGCACTGGCTGCTTTACGAGGCGGTTTCTGCGCGTTAACGCGGACAGTTATTCGCTTTGTTCGTCTGTGTAGTTTCTGTTACTTCAGCAGACACCCACGGTGGTGCTCCTGTGTGGGCAGACGGGTCTCACTCACTCACACACACACACACACACACACACACACACACACACACACACAGAGCGAGGTAGAGAGCATGATGTACTCTAACGTACTGTAGTCATGTTAATGCCATCTAATGAACTGTGATTAAGGAGTGTGTTCACACAGCTAAAGCAGTGTGAGAGAATGTGTGTGTGTATGTGTGTGTGTGTGTGTGTGTGTGTGAGAGAGAGAGAGAGAGAGAGAGAGAGATAAAAATGTAAGGTAAAGGAATAAAAATAGAGAGCGAGAATAATAAGAGAGAGAATAGAAATGAGAGAGAGAGAGAGGGTGAGTGAATAGAAATGAGAGAGAGAGAGGGTGAGTGAATAGAAATGAGAGAGAGAGGGTGAGTGAATAGAAATGAGAGAGAGAGGGTGAGTGAATAGAAATGAGAGAGAGAGAGGGTGAGAGAATAGAAATGAGAGAGAGAGAGGGTGAGAGAATAGAAATGAGAGAGAGAGAGAGAGGGTGAGAGAATAGAAATGAGAGAGAGAGAGGGTGAGAGAATAGAAATGAGAGAGAGAGAGAGAGAGGGTGAGAGAATAGAAATGAGAGAGAGAGAGGGTGAGAGAATAGAAATGAGAGAGAGAGAGGGTGAGTGAATAGAAATGGAGAGAGAGAGGGTGAGAGAATAGAAATGAGAGAGAGAGAAAGAGAGAGGGTCAGCGAATAGAAATGGGGGGAGAGAGAGAGAGAGGGAGGGTGAGAACAGAAATTAAGGGAGAGAGAGGGTGAGAATAGAAATGAAGGGAGAGAGATACAGAGAGAGAGAATAGAAATGGGGAGAGAAAGAGAGGGTGAGAATAGAAATGAAGGGAGAGAGAGAAGGTGAAAGAATAGAAATGAAGGGAGAGAGGGTGAAAGAATAGAAATGAAGGGAGAGAGGGTGAGAGAATAGAAATGAGAGAGAGAGAGAGAGAGAGAGAGAGAGGGTGAGAGAATAGAAATGAAGGGAGAGAGAGGGTGAGTAAATAGAAATGAAGGGAGAGAGAGAGAGGGTGAGTAAATAGAAATGAAGGGAGAGAGAGGGTGAGTAAATAGAAATGGGGAGAGAGAGAGAGGGTGAGAATAGAAATGAAGGGAGAGAGAGGGTGAGTAAATAGAAATGAAGGGAGAGAGAGAGAGGGTGAGTAAATAGAAATGAAGGGAGAGAGAGGGTGAGTAAATAGAAATGGGGAGAGAAAGAGAGGGTGAGAATAGAAATGAAGGGAGAGAGAGAGGGTGAAAGAATAGAAATGAAGGGAGAGAGGGTAAGAGAATAGAAATGAGAGAGAGAGAGAGAGAGAGAGAAAGAGAGAGGGTGAGAGAATAGAAATGAAGGGAGAGAGGGTGAGTAAATAGAAATGGGGGAGAGAGAGAGAGGGTGAGAATAGAAATGAAGGGAGAGAGAGGGTGAGTAAATAGAAATGGGGGGAGAGAGAGATACAGAGAGAGAATAGAAATGGGGAGAGAGAGGGTGAGAAATGGAAAGAGAGTCCACACGTCACATTTACTCACTACAGCTAGACAATTTACTGACCTGAATGACTGTAGATTCCCAGAGAGAGAGAGAGAGAGATACAGAGATACACAGAGAGAGAGAGAGACAGAGAGAGAGCCACTGTAGTTCACAAATCTAAAAATACCATCATGACACACACACACACACACACACACACACACACACACACACACACACACACACACTTCCGGGCCATGTCCTCCTCATTCCCGCTCAACAGAACTGCTCTGCTTCTCCTAAAGTGTGTACTGGAGAGGCTAAGGCGGCCTGCTCTGCTGTAGCAGTGGGTCTGTGGCTGGACACACAGTTAACTCTCAGTTCTGCTGGTCTTCCTCTGTGTTACACAGGTGCTGCCTGACCTGTACTTGGGGAATTTCAAAGGTAAGTAAAAACGAACCCAGCCGTCATTCTGACGAGTTCGACACTGTCCAGAGTGATCAGCCGGTCAGTGAGGAGCTGTTCTTCTCGCTTCTTCTCTGTTTTCTGTGCAGATGCCAGAGACCGAGAGCAGCTGGCGAGAAACAACATCACGCACATCCTGTCCATCCATGACACGGCCGCTCCGATCTTACAGGTAACACTTAACCACTCTCTGTGTTCACGCCTCCCAAAAAATGTGTCTCACGCTCATTTAATGCTGAGGTTTAACCCCAGAATTTCTGCTTTCTGCTCAAATATAGTCAGCGTCTAAAAATCCAGGTTTTGGGTTCTTCATGTTTCTATGCATAATTAAACGTTTGAGATGTAAACAAGAGTGCAGTGCTCTGTTCTAGATAATCCTCTAGTCAGACTTTTTTACCGATGTTGTACCCCTGTTTGTGGGGCTCACATGGGTGGAACATGAGCTAGATAGGTTCCAGGTAGGCATGGGCTCTGAATAGGTATGTACATGCGTAGTTACTGAGATCCAGTTGGGCTTCCTAAATGGGCTCCATCGTTACAGCCCACCTTAATCTCACATGGGTCCCATCTAGGCCCCATGTGCAGTGTGCAACTCAAATGGGACCCATGTTTAACCACTATTGGTCCCATCATTGACCCTGGTGGGACCCTGTTGGGCATCCATAAGTGGGGCCACCATGGAACCCATGTAAAATCCAGTAAAAAGGAGAAACAAGAGCTTCTCATTCTGAAGAAAGAAAGTAGTGAGATCTTGTCGGTGAGCTAGTCTGAAGAACAGAGCTCGGTTCCTCCAGGTTTCTCCTGGACGCCCCCCTCCCAGTCCAGCCAGCACAGCATGGAGGATGTGTTCAACTCCATCAGCAGCAGCAGCAGCTGATTTACCATCATTAAGCCCTGATTTACCACCAAACCAGGTGTTGATCTGAGGAGAACTCTAAATAACACTAGACTCCATGAGGAGAACTTTGGAGATGTTTTAATTAACACAGTAATGGAGAACCAACACTTTTATTAGTGTTTATTCTAATATCAGTGTTTTACTGAAGATATAAACACTTACTGCTCAGATAAGCAGCTTTTTTCTTATAATTTTCACAGGAGACAAAGACCTTGGCTCAGTTCTGTATATGTTGTTTGTCTGTAAGAGGGCTATGAAGAGTGCAAATTCAGTACGTTTCTCTTGATGGAACCATTTTCACACCAAACCATCTAATCCACTGAAGGTGGTATGCAAGAAGGTCAGTGATCAGTGATCATCAGTGTAGCATACTGTGTCTGAAACCGATGCTTTTTACGCCACGTTCATTGGTGTTGTATACACTTGGAGCTCTTGCCTGGTAGCTCCAGTGCAAAACTAAGGAAGCAAACATCTGGCAGCTCAGATTTGGGGTAACGGTAAAGATGAGTATCACTTTAACATGGCTCCTCCACCCTGGCCAAAGCCGAACAGTCTCCTCTCTTCTAAATACGTTATATGACATAGGATGCCATAGGATGTACCTTTACTGTCATTTATACTTCCACAGTACAATAACGTTCTGTTAAGCAAATCCTAGCTTAGAAAGCATGGGTCAGACGAGCTCCACCCTTGGAACAGAGAGAGTTACAGGCCTTACTCAAGGCTCCAACAGAGCTGTAACCACTGAGCCAATACATAAATACGTTTAGAAGTAATATAAGCTCTGTGGACAAACCTAGCATGTTTAATTGAGGTGTTAGGAACCTCAGGCTTCTGCAGATGGCGCTGCACGAGGATGATGGGGCTATATATACCTGCGGAAGGTGAGTGGCATTACTCAGACATTGAGAAGAGTGCAGTACAGTGCAGTGAGGGTCTTGTTGGATGTGTGTAAAAAATGGGTTAATGAGTTAATGATTGGCATAATGATGGGAAGGAGTGGCTGCATTTGGGCGTGGAGGAAGTTGCTGAATCTGCAGGTGTTTGGAAGCATACGGTCATACGGGTCTACCAGCAGTGGCAATCCCAGTCTACAGGATGTTCTCCTCAGAATTGTGGCCGAAAGACGAAACTGACAGACAGGGACGGTCGGTGTGTTTTAGAGCTTACGATTAAAAATCACTTCGCTTCCAGGCAGGAACTGCTTCTAGAAGTCAGTGCAGGTTCTTCACCACCAACCTCTGAAATAACCCTCCACAGGGAGCTGCAGACCATCAACATATGGAGCAGAGGTGAATACAGGAGGCCTTCGCTCACTTCTGCTCCAGAATGACGGGAATGAGGAGAATCTCCTGTAGGCTGGGATTTCTGCCACTGCTGGTAGACCCGTATGACCGTAAGCTTCCATACTCCTGCAGATTCAGCTCCTTCCTTCACACTGTGGTCTTTGGCCACACCCAAATGCAGTCATTCCTTTTAGCCAATCATTAACTGCATCTGCTTTGTAACCCATTTTCCACACATCCAACAAGACCCTCACTGCACTGTAATGCATTCTTCTCAATGTCTGAGTAATGCCACTCACGCAGCGCCATCTGCAGGAGCCTGAAGTTACTACCACCTTAACTAGCACATTGTAAAAAATTTCAAATTTCACTGTGATGCCATTTTTAGTCGTTTAGGATTGTGTGTTTAAAAGTCAGTTTTGTGAGCTCATTCTCTATGACATTAATTAAATGAACACAGGTGATTCACCACCTTCAGATGGAAGCATCACAGGCCATTTTTACACTCTTAGTATGCAACCTCATTTTCCGACCGCCTCCTGCCCTGCTGTCCTACTTGCCTGACTGGTTCCAGGGTTGTATTTGGTGTGTGTGCTCTGTCTCTCAGCTGCTCTCTCTCTCTCTCTCTCTCTCTCTCTCTCTCTCTCTCTCTTTCTCTCTCTCTCTCATGACAAGCCAGGCACACAGATAGGCATCTCAGATAACACAGTGAAGCTTTTGTTAGGACACCACTGCAGTCACCGACACACAGCATTAGCTAGTTGATCAGCTGTGAGCAGCACATGGTTTAAATGAGGGCCAGTTCAGTGTTAGCACTTAGCATGATGCTAACTACATGCCTAAATCCTCACACACTCGCCTCATACCGCGTGGCAGTGGTCATCAGTGGTCATCAGTGGTCATCAGTCATTGACAGACCTGCTTATGTGGTTTCTAACACCGTATGACTCGCTGTCATGCCAAAGGGCGGGTTATAGTTTCCCATTGCTTGATGGCTGCATTAGCCTTTTAGCTCCAGTGCTAATCTAAACATGTCTTGGCTGAGCTAACTGTGCTGATTTGATTTTTGGTGAACTGTCACTGTTCTCAGACTCATGACCATAAATGGCTGTGGTGTTTAATCTCCTGTCTCTTGACAAGCAGGCAGTCGTGCCACACTACTGGCCATTCACATGCATTCTGTATCCGGACAGTATCCGGAGCTACTTTGACCGGATTCTGATTACACTTGCTTTTAAACCCCCCCGTGTGACCAGATGAGATCTGGTGTTGTTGTCCCGCACCAACACGTACATCAGTCATGAAAAAATGTGGATTAGATGCGTCTCTGACCACCTCCGAATGTGGTTTGAGTGATCCGATCGTAATCCAATCACAGTGCATCTTGGGGGAGGTGATCTTATCAAATCTGAACTTGATCCGATCACCAAAAGGTGGAAACAGGCTTTCGAGCTGTGTCCAAGACAAAAAAGGGAAAGGGATATTTACTCAGATCTGTGTTTGTCTCTAGTGTATATTCACAGCTCTAGACCGGCCCTACGGTCTAACTGCTGCTAATCTCATCAAGTTTGAGGAGGTCATAATTTCAAATCTCAGCAAGCGCTCAAAGCTCTACTGTCAGAAGCCTTCCAGTCTGGGGACGTCTATATAGGGGGAGTTCTAACCTGCAGGTGGGAATAAAACAGTAAACAGATTGAGGGGGCGGAGCCACAAACTAAACATTTTACACAGTATTTAACCAGTTTGAGTTGCAGCTCATTTACTGATGTTTTTGAGGCTCAAATTAATATGGATTGTTGACCAAATTACCGGATGCAGAAGTAAGAAATGTGAGTTAGGAGAACAGTAGACTGAAGTAAATAGCGTTTACTCAAAAATGCTCTGTAATCATTGACTGTACTATTTTCAGTTGGCCTGATTTGACATTTTTTCAGTGCTGGTGTAGTGTTATGTTAATGTTTTTTATGTGACAGTTAATCAAAAATCTAATCAGCACAGGTAACACAGTCAAGAGTCTTCAGATTTGCATTAGCAGATGGGGCTATAAGGCTAATGTACCCATCAAGCAGTGGAAACCTATACCCCACCCCGCTGGCATAACAGTGAGTCATACAGTGTTAGAAACCACGTAAGCAAGTCTATTAGAGATTGATGAGGCGAGTGTGTGAGGTATTAGGCATGTAGTTAGCATCATGCTAAATGGGAACCTGATTCAACGTGGCATCTGATCACCACACCCCTCACAAGCCCTTTATTATTTTCAGTTGACCTAGTTCTGACCGGCCTGCTCTATGAATGGATTAAAGCTCACCCTCCTTTAAAAAGCCCCAGTGTTTTGCACCAGTAAGGGGCGCTACACTCTAAACACCATGCCTCCCACATGTGTGCTGAACCACACACACACACACACACACACATGCACGTGTCAGTTATGCATTGGTGCACACAGTTCTCCAGCACAGGATAGACTCTGTCCTGCTGGTCAGCTGTAATGCGAGAGGACTACTCTGGACATGCTCACATCCTACTTAGCGAGCTGTACGTGCCAGCAAGGGCTATTTTGGAACGAGAAATGTGTCAGCTTACTTTGGGGGTTTTTTCTGCCTGTCAGTTTAACCTTTTTAACCCCTTAAAGGGTCTGTAGGTGCCTCCATACCTGCAACCTCTCCAACTTTTCATGTTCATAACCACAGAACGTGCAGTTTTATAGCAGTTACTAAACTATAAGCCTGACCAGCAGTTCAAAGGGTAATTCTGTGTTCATGTGCCATGTCCACACTGTCTTGAAACCTGAGCTTAAATATCATTGATTAAAGTGTGTGTGTGTGTGTGTGTGTGTGTTGTATATCAGGAACTGACTGGGTACAGTTATTAAGGTATTACCTCTTTACTACACCCAAAATTGATTGATTCTCCAGACCTTCTGTTAGTTGCTGGTACCCTTGTCTGCCAGCCTTTATCCCTTAGGCAGGTATTTTTATTTATTATTTTTTTACTGTTCCTTTAAGACTGAAATATGTAAATGGCCACTATTCTGACTATTCTAATTTCTTAGATTCGTGACTTTGTATATATATAATATATATTTTATTATATTTCTATAGCAATGTCTCCTATTTTTATATTTCCATAGCAGCACCACCAAATCTTATATTTCTATAGCAACACCGCCAAATCTTATATTTTTATAGCAATGTCTCCAATTTTTATATTTCCATAGCAACACCCCCAAACCTTATATTATCATAGCAACACCGCCAAATCTTATATTTCTATAGCAATGTCTCCAATTTTTATATTTCCATAGCAACACCCCCAAACCTTATATTATCATAGCAACACCGCCAAATCTTATATTTCTCTAGCAATGTCTCCAAATCTTATATTTCTATAACAGTTTCTCCAAACCTTATATTTCCATAGCAACACCTCCAAGTCTTATTTCTCCATAGCAACACCGCCAAATTTTATATTTCTATAGCAGTGTCTCCAATTTTTATATTTCCATAGCAACACATCCAATTCTTATTTTTCCATAGCAACCTCTCCAAATCTTATATTTCTATAGCAATGTCTCCACATCTTGTGTTTCCATAGCAACACCTCCAAATCTTATATTTCTATAGCAACACCTCCAAATCAGAAAGAAATTTTGTACCATAACCATACAAACATAATTGTTGTTTTCCGGCGTGTGTTGATTTTTTAGGGATGAGTCACCTAATTCATGTCTGTATAATGTGATCCTGCCTCCTGGTGGCTGTAATAGAGCACCATATTAAACCCTCACAGTGAGGAGAGCTACTCAGGCTAAAGTACAGTCTCCACCAAGGAGGCTTAGTTTAACACGCTGTACCAGCATAGGCAGCCCAAAACACAACTCTGTGACCATCCATTTACACCCCCCCCCCCCCCCCCCCCCCACACACACACACACACACAATATACACTCAAAAAAGGATATAGGAAAGATCTTTTCAGTTCTGCATTGTAATCAAAAATAAATGACCATTAGCATGCAGATATGAGTCTCTTAATGCCGAGTATCAGCCGATACCGATCTGATCTCTGTGTGTGTATAAATAATCCAGCATTACAGTTTAGATCAGATGAGCTGCTGATTAATGAGTTCAGTAAAGTCTCTTTATTCTCAGGATCAGTTTCTATAATCAGACTTTCTGGACTGACTGATTTAGTTCAGTCGAGACTTTTCTTAAAATGATGTTTTATAGTGTTTAATATCTGATAATCCAGTCTGATCTCCTCCCCGACCAATCAGCTCCCAGCTCCTTTACAACACTGCAGTCATGGTACACACTCTATCGAGTAGGATGCACCAGGACGTGACCCGTGTGGACTTGGCACAGCCAAACATCCCAGAATGCATTGCGCACCTCGCTGCTATTCCAATTGCAAAATGATGAAAAACGTCCTCCTGTCCTCGGGAGTTGGGGATAAAAATAGCTGACAAATGATTTATGAATACATGCCTGAATCGGATCGGGACAGCCCTAATTTTTATGTATTCAGTTGGGAAACTGTATTAAATTACACTGAGTTAATTAGTGCTTACAATAAAAGACTTTGTGATGGTTACAGCTAGGCCCTCTCTCTATTACAGCTAACCTCGTCTGTGGGCAGAGCTGACTGTACAATACTGGTACAGTATTTGAAATGCATTACAGCTGTGGGACAAAATATTGCTCTCTTATATTTCTTATATTACTTATATTTCCATAGCAACACCTGCAAGTCTTATATTTCTATAGCAACATCTCCAAATCTTATATTTCTATAGCAACGTCTCAAATTTTTATATTTCTATAGCAACACCTCCAAGTCTAATCCATAGCAATGTCTCCAAATCTTATATTCCTATAGCAGTGTCTCCAATTTTTATATTTCCATAGCAACACCTCCAAGTCTAATCCATAGCAATGTCTCCAAATCTTATATTTCTATAGCAACGTCTCAAATTTTTATATTTCTATAGCAACACCTCCAAGTCTTATCCATAGCAATGTCTCCAAATCTTATATTTCTATAGCAATGTCTCCAATTTTCATATTTCCATAGCAACACCTCCAAGTCTTATCCATAGCAATGTCTCCAAATCTTATATTTCTATAGCAATGTCTCCAATTTTCATATTTCCATAGCAACACCTCCAAGTCTTATCCATAGCAACATCTCCAAATCTTATATTTCTATAGCAACATCTCAAAATCTTATATTTCCATAGCAACATCTCCAAATCTTCTATTTCTAAAGCAATGTTTCCAATTTTTATTTTTCCACAGCAACACCTTCAAGTCTTATATTTGCTTATATTAGCTAGGCCCTAACTCTATTACAGCTGACCTTGTCTGTGAGCAGAGCTGACAGTGGGCGTTATGATTGTATTTTATCGTATTTTGTGAAAGATTTGTTTGTATTATATTATATTATTTTATATTTGTGTTATTGTGATACACAATATGCTTTTTGCTGAGCGTGTCATGAATATAGTGAGGGCTTAAAGAAACACTGGCCCACTGAAGAGAGTGTAATTAATCCTGTTTGGTTGGATGGAGTGCAGCACAAATCACTGCATTGACTATGGTACAATACTATGGTACAGTATTTGAATTGCATTACAGCTGTAAGACATAATATTGCTCTAAAACCTGCTGTGTATCATAAAAATGTAAATTATATTATCATGATATCATAATATTTGATACCATATTGCCCACCCCTGCCCATGGGGTAAATTGTACCATTTGCTTTCACTTTGCTTTTGGCTGAGTTGTTTCATAATCAGCTGGAAACAGACATTTTACAGTTGTATTAGTAGCAGATGTGCAGTTTAAGTGTGGAAAACTATCACTTATCTTGCTCAGATCATCTCAGATATATTCAGCAAAACAGAAACTGGTGCTTGTCTGTACCCAGCTTTCTCTACAGGTATTAAACAGATGACATCACTGCGATTAGTGCTGTATATTACTGATAGAATGATCTGAAGTGTTTCAGGAATGGGAATGATGTCAGCTTGAGATCTTTTCCCTTCTGCAGCTCTTCTTCATGAGACACCTACACTAGGTGGTACAGTGAGGCCTTTCTCAGGGGAACGCAGTTTTTGTGGTTCTGCTATGATAACAGAGATGCTGCTTACTGGGGAACTGTATGGTATAGCATTGTTTGTGTGTGTGTGTGTGTGTGTCTGACTGATAAGATGAAGTCTCAGGAGGTTGTACAATGGCAGTGCAACAGCAGCATGCAATAATATCCAATCAAATGCAACAGTATTCATAATATAGTAATGTCAATAATGAATCAGTGATGCACTACATGTCCAAATGTTTGTGGACACCCCTTCTAATGCATTGAATGCATTCATCTACTTACACCCAGTTACACCCATAACTGGCACAGATGTACAAATGCACAGTCACCGCTTGTCTAGTCCCTGTGTAGAGTTACTGGCAATACAATAGGACTGGAGCAAATACACTTGAACCTATTGGCACCATGCTGCCTAATGCCAGGTGTGGGCTAGAGGGGTGTAAAGCCTCCCCCAACATTAAGCTGTGGAAGAACTGTTCTCTCTGGAGTGATGGTTGGTGCTCCATCCAGTTGGGGAGTTGAGGATGAGATGGGGTGGTGATTATTTTAAATTCCTGACCTCACTAATGCTCTTGTTGCTGAATGCAATCAAATCCTCACAGCAGTGCTCCTCCAATTTGAAGGAAACAATGAATGAGCAAGTGTCTCAATACTTTTGTCCATATCGTGCATTTATAAAGAGATGTCAGTTTATTAAACTGAACAAAATCTAATTTCCATAGTTTCCACTTAATGTTAATTTATGGGTAACAGAGGGCTGGGATATCTGGATTATAGCCTCATTACTGTATTCATTGTCTAACTGTATCCTATAACTCAGGTTATTGTTTACCATTAAAAAAAATCCATCCAGTTCCGCTCACTGGTTTGCATTGGTTATTATAAAAAATAAACATGTAGTTAATAGCATAATGTGTGTTTTGAGTGTTCATCTTTATAGTTATTCAAACCTTACTCATAAAGTCATATTTATGGATTCAGATAAATAAATAAATGAACATATTCACACGTTAAGCTTCACCGGTACTGATGACTGTAGTTGGGCCGGGCTTCCGGAGTAGGGAACACAGGAGAAAAAATCTTACAGTGGAAAATTCATCAAGAGGCAGCATAATGGGTTTAATGTGTAATGGCCACAACAGACCTAAATATAGCGCAAGGCTGAAGCAATGACGAAGTTGCTGCAGTGACGAGTTACTGTCTCTGAATCACTCACAAACTCCTAATTAGACCTAAATAAATAAACCCAGCCATTAGTTAAGCATGAGTTAAGTTCTCAAGGTTCTCAAAATCTTCAAAAACCTTCATATTCAGTCCCCTTAAACACTGTGATCATGTGGATGGAAGACCAAGACAAAGAGAAACGGCTACTGGGATTAATACCAGAATATAAGTGGACTAGGCCTGAGTACAGTGATTTTTATTGTAGATGTGCAGCACTGCAGCGTAAGGCTAATTGTGCTGTAATGAAGCCTCCCTTTGGTCAGTGGTTGACAGTATCAATAATACACTCAGAAAATCATAGTGTTTATAACCTCTACATTTGAATCTAGCAACTGCATCACTTGTTTCAGAGCACCAAACTAGGCTGTTATGCAACCAACCATTGCTTTTTCTGCAGGACGTTTGATAGAAACGGCATGTGTGCCCTCATAGTGGCGTATCTGCAATTTACTAGCATTTTTTGCCTTTGATGTGCTTGCACCGTTTTAGTCAGTCCCTCTCAATTACACTGTGAAATCAGTTTTTACTGGGGAGTGTGTCAGTGTAGAGGGAGCAGACTGTGTGTGAGGGGAGCTCAGTGAGTGGGCGAGTGAGTGGAACGCTCATTAGCATTAGGTGTTCATTGCTGCACTGTGCTGTGTGAACTAACTGCCCCATCTAGTATAGAAACATTAGCATGAAGCATCAGATAGGGTCTAAAGGAAGCATGGCTTTAAACTCCTGTATGCCTGTATATGGGTCTACAACACAGTTTTAATAACTCTCAGCTACAGAGCTTGCATCAGTTAGTTTACTCAGGTCACTGAGTAGTTGTAGCAGTTAAGAAATCATTGTAGTTTTGTTATAGCTGCATCAATTTTGGAAGATTTGAATTAATTATAATAGTCTATATTAATATGACATAAAATATGTACTGATTTTGGGTCAAATTATTATTTCCAGGCTATTTGTAAATTAAAGAAATCTTAAAATGCTTTATATTTAATGTATGTTGTTTATGTAGTTCCTCTAGGCACATTTCCAAACAAGTATTTATTATACTTCATGAATAAAGGTAACTTATTAAAAAACAAAACAAAGAAAATCAGATCATGGTACACATTTGAGACAGCAATAACAATACTACTACTACTACTACTAATAAAATGTATTTACACTTTATTTATTGAGACTGTGTATTGGCAAGAACCTCGCAATACAATAAGCCTCATGGTACAGGGGTTACAATTCAATATATTGTGATATATTGCGATACTATAAGTAATATATTGCATTTTCTTTAAGTAATATTTTAGAAAACAGTCATAGAGACATAGTAGTGTCCCCTAAAACCATTAGTCTTGGAGATGGTATATAGTCTTAGTATGTTTTAATTGGGGATTTTATAGATTTTAGATAGATGTTCATTAATACTCATCCAGAAAGGTGTTACATAGGGGCAAGACATAATATATGGAATAATATATGTATAAGTGATCCTTATTTCTTACATACAGCACAGATTATGGCCATAAGCATTTGGATACTGGAGTAGAAAATTCCATATGATTCTATACTAAATTCCAGGACTTTTTAGACAATTCTTATTAATTTATTTCCATTCCTGTTTGTTCTGTTTTAAAAATAGGACTGTATTTTTCAAAATCAAACAAAACAATGATTTTATTCTCTGCGTTAGCCAAGAAATTTTACTTTTAATTTTACTGGAAAATGTATTACTGGAACAAGTAACAAGTCCTTTTCTTTTAACCTGAAATGTAAATTATACCTTGAAATGTGGAGTTGACTGACTTGTAGCTTGGTAACATTTCTAATACTGTTGTATTGATTGTTTTATTAATTGTTATAATTTCATTTTTAAGATACTAATGTGTGCTTATTCTTGTAGGTGCGATTTCGCAATGTCCCTGTCTGTCTGTTGAGGTGGATTCTTTGCTATTCTCCTGTACATAGCAATTACATAGCAAGAATTGCTGTGAGGTCAGATTATTTACAGATTATTTAGGGGTGTGCTGAGACACAAGGGTCACGGTTCGGTTTACAGTATGAATTTGGTAAAATGCTACATGCATTCCTCTCCCTCCACCCCCAAAAATGCATTAGGCTAACCTACACTTCTTGTATTTATTTTGAACAGGCAGTTGTGCTGTGTAGCGCCCCCTGGGGTCATTGGTGCAGCATATAGTGTATATAAATGTTAAAAAGCCTATTTTGTCCACACACACAAATTACAACTGTCCAACAACACTGACACCCCGTCTTCATCTGATCCACCATGATTTAATTAAATTTAGTTAAATCAGATGAAAAAGGGCCAGAATAATGGAAATATTGTCAGTATAGTCATTTCACTGCAAACAGAACAGATGAAGAATACAGGCAGTACACTAAACCTACGTGAGCCGTTCTCTCTACAAGAGGAAGAGGGGGAGGAAGGGTGTGGGTGAGAGCCAGCAAGACTACAGTTGCTATAACAGTGCTCCTAAATCCACTACAATTCCCACAATGCAATGCACGGTTTCTAGGTGGAACTCGAGCTGGAGATATTTGGCTTTACAGTCTTTGTCCACCTCGTGAACACTTGCTCTATAGCTTGTGCCATGTACCGTGTATTCTCTGTATTACTGCATGTACTGACCCTTAATGTCACTCTATTCTCTCTCTCTCTCTCTCTCTCTCTCTCTCTCTCTCTCTCTCTTTTTAGGAGATGACCTATCTCTGTATCCCAGCCGCTGATCTTCCCACGCAAAACCTGTGAGTAGCTCACGCTCCACATCTGACTACGATGTTTTCTCGCCAGCTATTAAAAAGAGCCAAAAACGTTTGCCATCATCCTCTCCTCCGCCAGCGAGTTGCTCTGGTTACTCTGGTTACTCTGGCAGCCTGAAGAAAGCAGAATGTGGTGCCTGAAAACCCAAACATATCACAAGAAATAATAAACCAGCTGAAATATTGGAGGTTTTAATGAAGACGAGGAGCTGCTGTGATGTTTTTATGAGAAATGTGTGCATGCATATTTAGTCGGGGGCAAAAGTATTTGGACAGGGACGCTGTTTTTGTAGTTTTTCCTCTTTTTGTCAACCTCAATTTATAATTGAGCAGTTCAGATGCTTTCGTTGCAGGGATTAACCGTTTAGACATCACAGGCATTTTCACATGTTCAAAAGTAATTGGACAAACTAGCACGATTACAAATATAAAATCGTATGACTTGAGTGCAGATCCTAAGACCTGGAAGTCTTAGGATCTATGGGAACCTATGGACCAAATCACCAAATGCAAAATATTCTCCTCTGAGATACTTACCAGGCCTTTTCTGCAGCCGCTCTTCAGTTTCTGCTAGTTTGTAGGTCTTGTGTGCTCAGTTAGGTTGAGGTCAGGTGACCTCATTTTTTTGGGGATTATCAGTCTATACCATAAAGCGCCGTCCAACCTGCCTTAAAGTATTCGACTGAATCTGAGCAAAAAAAAAAACAGTAGAGCTCTACACACTTTAGAAGCCATCCTGCTACTTCCATCAGCAGTCACATCATCAGTGAACACCAGTGACCCAGTTCTGTTGGCAGCCATACAGTAGGCAACATGTCCATGCCATAACACTGCCTCCACCATGTTTGACAGATGATGTGGTATGATAAATGGACTGCATATTGAGGGGTGAACAGCTACCCAATGCAAATGTAACACTGGGAATCATCTGCAGACTGTTTATCTCCTTTATTTATCATGGAATAATGAGGGGACAGGAGACACCTGGCCGTTATACTGCTTATCAGTCCATACAGCTAATTGTCCAATTACAATTGAGCCTGTGAAAATTGAGCCTTGCTCAGTTGCAGACCTCTTGTCCACCCGCCTACAACTTCTTCTATGACTGAGAAAAGGCCCACTGTTGACCAGATATCAACATGGCTGGTCGTTCTCATTCTTATAGCAGTTGCACCGATGTGGTCGTGTTCAGGGTACAGTGTGTGTTGCTGGTACGAGTCATGGCTGGGTTGAGAGTGGCCCACTGATGACGAAGGTCATTTTTTCTCATAGTATCTGAGGATCTGGTCAGTAGTGGGCCATATTTACTGATGGACTGACAGAGGGGGGCTACAGTTTCTGCTATTTTGTCCCCCCCCCCCGTTAGTATCTGCAACCCAAAAAGCTTAAAAGGGTGTGTGTATGCAGCGAGTACACAATAAAGTCAACCAGCTAAACAGAAAACTGCAGAGGATGCCACACACACACATACACATACACACACTCACACACCACTTCCTCTTGTGGTGCTGTGTGTTCAGGAAGGAAGTTATGAGCTGCATGTGTTGCTGCTCTGCCTGGTCCCCTCTGCATCTCTATTTATAACCCCGCCTCACCTCCTCTTATGCACAAACACACACACACACACACACACACACACACCACCCTGAACAGTCTCTAACCCCCTCCCAGCCGTGCGAAACCCCTCGCCTCTCTGAATCTGAAACTCACTCTCTC